>NW_026933711.1:312500-535000 GCF_032062105.1 Saccostrea cuccullata | reverse complement strand
AAGGGGAGCTAATCAAAAAAATACAAAAATGGGGTTGGGTCATTAAAAAATCTTCCTCTGAAGAACCACTGGGCCAGAAAAACTGAGACTTATGTGGAAGCATTTTGAGGTAGTGTAGATTCTAAATTGTAAAAATCATGACCCCCGGGGTTAGGGTGGGGCCACAATAGGGAATCCAAGTTTTACATAGAAATATATATAGGAAAAATCTTTAAAAATCTTCTTCTCAAGAACCAGTGGGCCAGGAAAGCTGAAACTTATTGGAAGCATCCTGAGGTATGGTAGTGTAGATTCTAAATTCTTTAAATCATGACCCCCAGGGGTAGGATGGGGCCACAATAGGGAATCCAAGTTTTACATAGAAATATATATATAGGAAAAATCTTTAAAAATCTTCTTCTCAAGAACCAGTGGGCCAGGAAAGCTGAAACGTATGTGGAAGCATCCTGAGGTAGTGTAGATTCTAAATTGTTAAAATCATGACCCCCTGGGGTAGGGTGGGGCCACAATAGGGAATCCAAGTTTTACATAGAAATATATATAGGAAAAATCTTTAAAAATCTTCTTCTCAAGAACCAGTGGGCCAGGAAAGCTGAAACTTATATGGAAGCATCTTTGAGTAGTGTAGATTCTAAATTGTTAAAATCATGACCCCGGGGTAGGGAGGGGCCACAATAGGGAATCCAAGTTTTACATAGAAATATATAGGAAAAATCTTTAAAAATCTTCTGATGAAGAGCCACTAGGCCAGAAAAACTGAAACTTATGTGGAAGCATCCTGGGATGGTGTAGATTCTAAATTGTAACAAGAGGCCCACGGGCCTTATAGGTCACCTGAGCATTATGCAACAACTTTCCAGTTACAGTGTATTGAATTTGATTCATGTTTTAAGCCAGATGCTATATGGCATTCACAATTTTGAAAGGGCACCATTGATCATCATAACAATAAACTTAGCAGTTGCTTAGCTTGGTTACTGAATAACCATAAGCAGGGTAGAACAAAAATGCACTCCAACTAATCAGTAATATTAATCAATAATCAGTAGTGCCCCTAACACTCTCACATAAACCCCTGACCCTAGGTTGCACAAATTTTTAAAAGGCACCCTTAAAATTGCCTATCAAAAAGTAAATAAATGTTTTATAAATACAAAGGACCAGATTTCAAACAATTAATTCATTTTCAGTATATAAGTAGAGCCCCCCCCCCCACCCCTGACCCTGGGGCCTTGAAATTCACAATTCTGCAAGATTAGGGCCCTTGTTCATCATAACTATATAGGTAGTTCATCTGCTTCATACCCAGAGACAGAGAAGAAAATTTTCAAAGATTTAATGTACAATGTATTTTCACTATATAATCAATAGAGCCCCACCCTAACACCAGAACCCCAGACCCTGGGGCAATGAAGTTCAAAATTTTAGAAGAGGCATTCTTGCTCATCATAACTATGCACTTACTTAGTTTATTTAATACCTAGGAGCAGAGAAGAAGATTTTCAAAGAATTCATGTATTTTCACTATATAATCAATAAAGCCCCCCCCCCCCCCCCCACCAGAACCATTGACGCTGGGGCCATAAAATTCACAATTTTTGTAGAGACACTCTTGCTCATCATAACTATGCACTTACTTAGTTTATTTAATACCTAGGAGCAGAGAAGAAGATTTTCAAAGAATTCATGTATTTTCACCATATGATCAATAGAGCCCCCCCCCCCACCCCAACACCATAACCCTTGACCCTGGGGCCATAAAATTCACAATTTTGGTTGAGGCACTCTTGCTCATCATCACTATGCACTTAGTTGATTTATTTAATACCTAGGAGCAGAGAAGAAGATTTTCAAAGAATTCATGTAATTTCACTATATAATGAATAGAGCCCCCCCCCCCAACACCAGAACCCTTGATGATAGGGCCATTAAATTCACAATTTTGGTTGAGGCAAACTTGCTCATCATAACTATGCACTTAGTTAGTTTATATAATACCTAGGAGCAGAGAAGAAGATTTTCAAGGAATTCACATATTTTCACTATATAATCAATAGAGCCCCCCCCCCACACACACACCAGAACCCTTGACCCTGGGGCCATAAAATTCACAATCTTGGTTGAGGAACACTTGCTTATCATAACTATGTACTTAGTTAGTTTATTTAATACCTAGGAGCAGAGAAGAAGATTTTCAAAGAATTCATGTATTTTCACTTTATAAACAATAAAGTCCCCCCCCCACACCAGAACCATTGATGCTGGGGCCATAAAATTCACAATTTTTGTAGAGACACTCTTGCTCATCATAACTATGCACTTAGTTAGTTTATTTAATACCTAGGAGCAGAGAAGAAGATTTTCAAAGAATTCATGTAATTTCACTATATAATCAATAGTTCCCCCCCCCCCCCCAACACCAGAACCCTTGACCCTGGGGCCATAAAATTCACAATTTTGGTAGAGGCACTCTTGCTCATTATAATTATTTACTTACTTGGTTTATTTAATACCCAGGGGCAGAGAAGAAGATTTTCAAAGAAATCATGTATTTTTACTATATAATCAATAGAGCCCCACCCTAACACCAGAACCCCTGACCCTGGGGCCATAAAATTCACAATTTTGGTAGAGGCACTCTTGCTCATCATAACTATGTACTTAGTTGGTTTATTTAATACCCAGGAGCAGAGAAGAAGATTTTCAAAGAAATAATGCATTTTCACTATATACTTATTTAGCCCTGCCCTAGCACTAGAACCCCTGACCCCAGGGCCATGAATTTCACAATTTTGGTAGAGGACTCAATGCTGATTACAATCATGCAAATAGTTTGACTGCTTGATGTCCAGGAGTAAAGAAGAAGATTTTTAAAGATTGCATTAATTTTAGTGGTTTTGGCCCCACCCCTCAGGCCCCAGGGGGGCAGGGATCAATAGAAATTCACAATTTTCGTTTTCACCCATAGATGCTTTGTGCCAAATTTATAAATTGGTTCAGTGGTTGCAGAGAAGAAGCTATAAAATGTTCAAATGTTAACACACGACACACGACACACGACACACAACACACGACACACGACGGACGACGACGGACGAAAACGGATAGCAATAGGTCACCTGAGTTTACTCAGGTGACCTAAAAATCATGACCCCCAGGGTTAGGGTGGGGCCACAATAGGGAATCCAAGTTTTACATAGAAATATATATAGGAAAAATCTTTAAAAATCTTCTTCTCAAGAACCAGTGGGCCAGGAAAGCTGAAACTTATGTGGAAGCATCCTGAGGTAGTTTACATTCTAAATTGTTCAAATCATGCCTTCCGGGGTTGGGAGGGGCCACAATAGGGAATCCAAGTTTTACATAGAAATATATATAGGAAAAATCTTTAAAAATCTTCTTCTCAAGAACCAGTGGGCCAGGAAAGCTGAAACTTATGTGGAAGCATCCTGAGGTAGTGTAGATTCTAAATTGTTAAAATCATGACCCCCTGGGGTAGGGTGGGGCCACAATAGGGAATCCAAGTTTTACATAGAAATATATATAGGAAGGGGGCACAATAAGGGATCCAAGTTTTACTTAGAAATATATAGAAAAAATCTTTAAAAATCTTCTTCTCAAGAACCGGTGGGCCAGGAAAGCTGAATCTTATGTGGAAGCATCCCTGGGTAGTGAAGATTCTAAATTGTTAAATCATGACCCCCTGGGATAGGGAGGGGCCACAATAGGGAGTCCTAGTTTTATATAGAAATATGTTGGAAAATTCTTCTTCTCAAGCACCAGTGGGCCAGGAAAGCTGAAACTTAGGTGGAAGCATTCTAGGGTAGTGTAGATTCTAAACAATTAAAATAAAGATGGGGGTTGGGAGGGGGTAGGGGGCCACTGTAGATGTAAGAAGAGGGGAAATCTGGTAAAGAACTGCATCACCAAAGTTACTCAGGTGAGTGATGTGACCCATGGACCCACTTGTTTAAGTAGTGTCCATTTTATATTCTTCATAAAAATGTTTTGCCTTTTTTCAGAGTTTTCACTGCTAGACTGAAGGATAAACTGGTTTCCCATATACTGGTTCTCTGCCTTTACTTGGATGAATTTTCCATGGATCTATCAAACATACAGACAGATCTTAACAAAACACATGACAAGTAGGCATATATTATTTTAAATTGCTTCATCTGCATTACTTCTAAATTCACATCAGTTTTGGAACTTAATTTGGTAGTTGTAAAATAAGAAGGAAAATGTGTACTGTAAAATCACTCATTTTCATGGGGGTTTAATTTTCGTTGTTTTTGAGGTTTGGAGAGACCCATCAAACTTATGTCCACCATGAAATTAAAAATTTATATGCATTACTACTAAACATTTCTCAACCACAAATTCAAATCCCAAAAAACCAATATTAAATTTTTTTCTCAAACCTCGAAAATTTGACCCTACAAAAATTTGTGATTTTACTGTATTTTAGGAGGAAGAAAAAAGAATTCATGACATGCATACATTTTGTGCAGTGCAAACATATCATTAAATTAAATTGAGATTTGGCATCTCAAACACTGATGTCTCAAATATCATAGAAATGTCAGTTATTTGGAAGTCCTACCCATTTATTTTTTTAATATTTTCTCCTTGTTACGTATTTTAAAAAGCTGAATCCTGCAATTTACATCAGTTTTATGTTGGGCTATCAAGTTTGAGATAGAGGGCTTGTTTGTGTATACTTTTATATTTGTATAAGGTGTATCATTTTTATGATTATACATGTAAATGACATACTTTATTTTATAGACTGACGAGGCACTGCCAGGCTCTTGGATGCACAATGAAATCCAAGAAACTGGACACAGATGATGGGGGCCTTACTGTACGCTGGGCAACCCTCTCCCTCCCCCTCAATCTGTCCCCACAAAAAGGGGGAAAACGAAAATCTTCAAGATAGCAACAAAATTATAGCTGAATTTAACAAGGACATCAGTTTAAAATTTCCAATGTTTGATCTTTGATGATTATCTGACATTTTTTGTGAAAATAGACTGTTTTTCATTTTTGTCAGCCAGACTGACTTGTCATATAAGCGGGAGTTGATAAATGTTGATTCATTTGATTAAAGAATATTCAGAGTCCACAAATTCTGAGAATTGTTATAAATTGTAAACTGCAATATCGAGGCTGTTTGTGTGTGGAAATCTTGTCATGTTGTATACTTCTAAATTTAATTTTTTTTCCAATTTCATCAAGGCAAAAAAAAATTTCTGAAATAGATTCATTTTTTTAAATTTAAAAGTCAACCATTAAAATGACTTGTAAACTTAAAACTAATAAAATATGTTTACTATATAACAACAAACACAGTCTTTTGTTTAAGTGAAGACTGCAAGCTGATAACTATAAGTCATGAATGTTGATTACAAAATAAAACAATTTTGCATGATTTAAAACAATGAACACTGCAAGATACAAGTTTCCAGAAAACACAAAATAAACAATCCAAACACACATATAAAAAATACAAAGTCTATGTACAAAAATGTGTTTTATGTAACAGTTTTATGTATACAATAAAACTCATTGCAAGAAGTCAAATCCAATGCTTTTTTTATGAAAGACAATGGATGTCATGTTGTGACTAGTTCAGTAACAAAATAGAGGGGGGAATGACTAAATGAAGGCAAGCACCCAAAAATCTTAATACTTCACAATCACGCCATGGCAATGATTGTTTATGTACTTGGTAACTGAAATATGACTCCATGTAAATGAAAGTGCATTTTATAAATTTGAGTGAAAATGTAAAACAAAAATGTGAGTGACAATAATCATTTCCATGGCAACAAAATAACATTAAAACAAGATTTAACTAAAGAGAACACCACACAGTGCAGTGCTTGTCAGACAAGATCTATCATAACGGTGAAAGACTAGTACTCAATGACTGCATGTGGTTATATCTAAAACAGGAGAGGTAAACCAAAAGGGGTTCACCAAAACTTAAACAAAATGGAGGAGAAAGGAGATTTTGTTCTTTGTAAAACTAAAGTGCATGTATTGTATATATATATGTAAAATATAAAGCAGCTAGAAATAAGGGGTCTTGAATCTGTGTCTCTGTCTTCTATAAAGAAAAACTAGGCTAAAAATCATTAATGTGTTAAATAAACTAGGTTAAAAAATAAACCCAGTCAAAAGGCTACACATCATTGTGTCCATTAACTACATGTAGTAGGCTATAAAACACTATATATACACAGTCAATATGACTAGTCTACTAATGGCAGAAATGCTACATTCTCGCTGTCATCAGGATAATGTTATCCACAGTTTGCTGAGCTAAAAAATGTGATTTTTAAGTTGGGCAAGATGATGGAACATTAACACTAAAAATATAAATCTGTACAGTTGAACATTTCTTTTTACATTGTACTTGTTTGTGAGAAATGATGATACAGATATGCATTCTTTAAAAAAAACAGTGATAAACAATTTACAGTACACATTTTCTCCTAGACCTATAATCACAGTCTTTAAAGAGAAGTAAAATAAAATGACAGCTATACTGCGCTCACACCACACAGTCCAGTATGTTCATCTAACTTGCACTAGTGAGTACAGAACATTCATCAGAGTTCAGTCTCGATGTAATGGCCTACAGAAGATGCATGTCTCCCAGAACACTTCCTCAATGTCCATCTATAGCTTTGAGAAATTTCTGATGTATGAGACGAGGAATCACTTTGTGTCTGAAACAAAATCATTATAAAATTATGATATACAAGTATTTAATTTGATTCCTCAAAATAATCTTCCACAGGAAAATACATTTGATTTTGATAGCATTCCCTGAATAAGAGGATATTTTGACCTGTACGTCTCTAGCCTTATGCGAGTGGAATTATTTTTTAAACTTGTATTTCTAATTTTCTCTAGCCTTACCTGAATGGCCTGACATTTTGACCTTTATTACATTTTTACCTGTGAAATACTGTAATTTATTCATTGAATAAAAATGATATCCTGTCACAGTGTGAAAGGATATCAAAATGATATCCTGTCACAGTGTGACGAATATCCTGATATTTCCCTTCCCATTGCTGTAACCTTAATACCATTCTGACAGCGAATAAAACTGTCAAAATTATCAAAAATATGTAGCTGAATCCATGTTTACAGTGTCTACACTTCACATAGCTATGACGTCTCCACCGCTCAACTATGACGTCACGAGCCTATGACTGTATTACAAAAAGACAGAGGCAAATCAAAGATATTTTTTTAATGTAATAAACAGAAAATTCAATGTTTTGGCCTGACATTTTGAATATCCTGTATTTCTGTAACCTTAATACCAGAGTGGGATGATTTCCCCCTGTATTTCTCTAGCCTTACCTGAGTGGCCTGACATTTTGACCTGTATTTCTGTAACCTTAATACCAGAGTGGGATGATTTCCCCCTGTATTTCTCTAGCCTTACCTGGGTGGCCTGACATTTTGACCTGTATTTCTATAACCTTAACACCTGAGTGGGATGATTTCCCCCCTGTATTTCTCTAGCCTTACCTGAGTGGCCTGACATTTTGACCTGTATTTCTATAACCTTAATACCAGAGTGGGATGATTTCCCCCCTGTATTTCTCTAGCCTTACATGAGTGGCCTGACATTTTGACCTGTATTTCTATAACCTTAATACCAGAGTGGGATGATTTCCCCCTGTATTTCTCTAGCCTTACCTGAGTGGCCTGACATTTTGACCTGTATTTCTATAACCTTAACACCTGAGTGGGATGATTTCCCCCCTGTATTTCTCTAGCCTTACCTGAGTGGCCTGACATTTTGACCTGTATTTCTATAACCTTAATACCTGAGTGGGATGATTTCCCCCCTGTATTTCTCTAGCCTTACCTGAGTGGCCTGACATTTTGACCTGTATTTCTATAACCTTAATACCTGAGGGGAGAACTTACCTGAGTGGCTGACATTTTGAACATTTCTATAACCTTAATACCAGAGTGGGATGATTTCCCCCCTGTATTTCTCTAGCCTTACCTGAGTGGCCTGACATTTTGACCTGTATTTCTATAACCTTAATACCTGAGTGGGATGATTTCCCCCCTGCACACAGCACCACCAACTGTAGAAGTTGTAGAACTGTGAAGAGGTGAATCTTCCCCCCTGCCTTACCTGGGGACCTGACATTTTGATGTATTGATAACCTTAATACCTGAGTGGGATGATTTCCCCCCTGTAATGTTACAACATATATATATAAGTAAGAAAAAACAATTTGAGATAAGGGTAAGGAGTGAATCCGAATGCACACAGCACCACCAGCTGTAGTAGTTGTAGATTTTTGAAGAGGTATCTTCCCAATTTTCCCTACTTGTAGTTTTTTGTAATGTTACAACATACATATAAGTTAGAAAAAACAATTTAAATGGCTGGGTACCACTAAAATCACATGTAAAGTGATATAAAAAATTCATTTTTAAAGGGTCAATTACTCTATTATAAACTTAAACAGAGTTGTTTGTGAAACACTTATCCCCCCCCCAATTCAAGTGAACTGACTATAATACCTGTTCAGTTATAAGCAGCATGATTCTTTCAAACAGCTGGTTCCCATACAATGCTGTGACACCAACATACAGAAATAGACCATACAGCACAGGGGTGGGAATATAGGCAAGGAAGTTCAGGATGAGTAGGGAAAGCCCAATCAGAATGTGGGAAAAGATTGCTGTTAGCCGAGTCTCGCGTACTCTCACAATTCTGTAAGTAAATGTAATGAAAATTGATAAAACATGACACAAATCTTTCCACAGTGACTTCAACTGAAATTTTTATGCCAAATAAATCCATACACCTTTTGAAAATTAAAGATCAAATTTAAAAGTTCTGTTTGTAATCTTACATTTGGTAAATGTGACCTTGATCGACCCTCTCCTCCACATCAGCTAGAGCCCTGACGTGGAGCGGGGAGTGAGGGAGTGCGGCATGGACCAGAGGAAAGGCCAGCATGCTCAAAAAGGCATTAATCACACCACAAACCAGGAGGTCCCAGTGGTAAGATGTACCCTTTTTTAACCTGAAAAAATCAGAACACAATTTCATTAATTATATTGTAATATTTTCTCTGTTTTTTGTGTAAAAATGACTATAACTGCATGTTCACCTAATATACTTTTGGTATGGTGTACGGTTTCAATATGGTGTCCACATCACTTAGACTTTTCACTTACTTGTTTTGTGGAGCGTTGACAAGTGCTGCAGAGATGTTTTGATCCATGAAGAACAGGAGAGATAAACAGAAACCCAGCCCCATGGCACCAAACACCGCCCCCACGGACAGGTTATAAATGGGAACCAGTTTAAAAACGTCAAGCGATAATTCACCCGGAATAAAACTACTGTCCACTGAAAAATAAGTAAAAAAAGTAATAACCTAGAGTTTTGGAAAGGAATGGACAATTGTAACATTTCTCATAATAATGTGCATGTACTAGTAAAGTTAATACCATTTGCCACATTTTAAGGGCACGTACTGGCTGCAGACTTGGTTCAAGTCTGTCTTTGATAAGAAGGCCGTGAAAACTATGGACCTTATCAGGGTTCAAAGCCCAGAGTGGCTCCTTGAACTCTACTAAGTTACTCACACTTTACAGTCCTGAACACATAGGATCCAAAGAAACTCATAATAATAACAGCCACAGGGAGGGAGTAGTCGGCCAGCAATTCTCTCTTCCCAGCATTCAAATAAGGACTGAAATCAAACAATGTTCATAGAGGAACCTGGTACATTCATACAAGATATCTAAACGGGGAAAAAATCTAAATACTAAAAGAAGAAACTGAAACAACATCATCCTTTGTATGTTCATCTATGACTACACTGTAAGCAATAATTACATGTACTTGCAATTTTTGCGTGAGAGTTAAGCTGACTTACGTCATGGTGAAGTTATACAGGGTGACACCGAGCCAGAGTGTCCCCAGTAGTAACAGTAGATACAGCAGGCTGACGTCCCGTTCACAGACATCTTGTGGAGCTGTACTGTTCACCACAGACGTGATGGTGTTCGTTACATTCGATGCTACTGAATAATTCACTGTGGAACTCTCTGAGACAGTGGACATAGAGCAAGCTGGAATGTTATAATGGGCTCCAAAGTCTACAGAAAAAAAGGATTATTGTTAAAAATATGAAGTGAACTCCAATATTCATATGGCACATGCATACCTGTATACATGTATATAGTCTAAAGTCTAAAACTCAAATGGTCCCCTCCTTCCAAAAGAAATAAATAATATGAAGTGAACTCCAATATTCATATGGCACATGCATACCTGTATACATGTATATAGTCTAAAGTCTAAAACTCAAATGGTCCCCTCCTTCCAAAAGAAATAAATAAACATGATGCATTTATAGTGAAATACTAATGCCCCCTTGTTGCCAAAGTTTTCAAGTACAGGTCAAACTCCAAGGTCAAGACCTAAGTTTAAAAAATATTGGTACTCAAATATAGGTCTTGTCACAAGGTATAAATATGTAAATTAAAAAGTCATATGCGGCACAAAAGCATGGCCAGCTAATATTAAAGTTTTTCAAAAGTAGGTCATTGTCCAAGGTGAACGTCATGAGGTTATAATTGGTGTCAAATAAAGCTCTTGTTACAATGAATACATAGTAAAATATAAAAGCCCTGAGCACAGTAAATGATTTTTTCCTAACTCAAACATGAAGATCATGAGGTCAAAAATTTGCTATCCATGCAAAGAAAGTCTAAAGAAGTACATGTGTGCATGATACTCAGTATATAAAATTCCTAAAACCCACCATCCAAACATAATGGCCATGCAAGATTAAAGTTTTTCAAAAGGAATATACATGTATATATAATTGAAATATTAAAGTCATAGCACCAACCATCAGTCAAACTTTGTTATCTCTAACCCAATTAGATCAAGAAAAAAGATGAAATATCTAAGTCTTAAAGAAATCAAAGTTTAAAACATGAAGAAAGTGTAGTTGGGACTTTCAAGTAACTTCCACACATTTATGGTATTCAAGCTATCAACATTCTAGATAAATTCATATTGCCAGCAGAATACATCTTCATGATAAAAGATAGACTGCAATAACAAGATTCTCAGCATTATCTTTATCAGGCAGGTGTGTTCTAAAATCTCTCACCACTGCTTCACTTTCAAATTTAAACTCTGATTCAAGGATAAGGTGAGAGAAATATTTCAATCAAAAGATTTTTTTAAAAATTCAAAATGTTCTTACTGCTCACAGCATCCTTGAAAGCGTCGACACAGAATGCAATAGAAATAAATACAGCAAATATCTCTTCTGATGATCTGGAACACAAAAATGAACAAATCAAGATCTTCTCAACAATTCTTTTCCATGCCTGTTTAAAATAAACATCAGATGAAGATATTTCCTATTTATTTTCTTTTTTATCAGTTTGTAGGCAGATGAAAGATGTCCTCTGTTCATCAATAAGGTACAAATATTTACATTAAAACTATCACAAAATCAAGTATCTTTCACACCAATAAGGCCATTATTAAAAAATGTTTAGTTTGATGTAATTTAACCTGCATTTATAAAGGTGTGTAGAAATTTTTAATTATAATAAACAAATGGTCAATAAGACAGATTGATTTATAGCTGTAAGAAATCATGTTGACAATCCATACTCTCCAGGAAACAGAAAATTAAAAATTTGATGGGTTGGTCATCGTACGTAAAACAAATCATTTTTTATCATTGGCATTCAGCAAAATGATTGGCATTCAGATACAAAAGAAATTGCTTCTCAGGAAGCCATGCTTTCTTTGCTGATGGTTTACATGTACACTGTATATGATTTCACAACTGATGAGTCTGTTCTCATGAATTTAATAGCTGTATAACTATAAAAAGTTATAGGAATTCTTCAAGGTACAATATTGTATTAAGATGTTTATTATTTTACACAATTTACTTGACAAACTTCACCAAACTTTGTCTCAAAATTTAATACTAGCCTACTCTCAAAGAGATATTTGTACCCTATGGGTGATATGACTATTCGAATGGAGCATCCATTCAAAAAAGCTTGGCATTGCTCCTAGAAACCTTACTGAAGCAAATCTGACTAAGAAAATGTAATCCTAGTCATACTGAAGGTCAACCTAACTCAATTGTCTGATGTTGTAGTGATGAATCAATATACCAAACAACATCTTAAACTGGCATATAATCAATAATTCCATTCATGTTTGTAGTTTGAGTGAATTAAGTGTCATTTGCCAGCCTTAGTGAGATTTCCTCCTTTAATCATAAGACTGTTCAGTCATGTAATATTCAGTGTCTTGTTTCAGACATTACTTATCATTGATTACTGCTAGATAATACTACACAATTGGAAGGCATGATCAGTATTCCAGAATGTATATTCTTCTCAATAATTTTAGAAAAAAAGTTAGTTTTTGTTATCTTTTGGTTCAAAAACTAAAGAAAAAAACGCAGAAGTCTCTGATGAGACTGTAGCTCTACTGGTTTGTACTTAAAGCAAGTTAGCACTTAGACTTAAAACTACTGAATAGTAATAAAAAGAATAATCTTTCATTGAGTTTCTTTTCATAGCAATTTAAGATTTATTGTAAGCAAACAAAAACTGTAGAAGGAGATCAATTTTGAAAGAATTTTAAAGAAATTTCCATTTCCAGTAACCATTGCAACACCATTCATCAGAGAAGAAGTGTAAAGAGAATTGGGTATTTAAATGTATTGTACTTGCATGCCATGTTATTTTAAAATTAGACCCAAACTATAAAAACTCCTCTATTTTTAGCAACTATGGCATCAACTTTCATTGAAATAAAAAACAGATAATGGAATTATGTATCTGAATGTAGCTTACTTGTGTGCCAATTTTTATTGAAATGTTTAGATTAAAACTGTAGGAGGAGTAGCATTTTTATTATCATTTTGTATGAGATGAACAGACAGACATCTAGACAAACAATAAACATCTTACTACTGCATAAACTATTCTGGTCTCTAACCAGTAGAGCTAAGACTTAAAGATTACACTGATAAGTACCAATTAATTATTATAATTATAATATAAATGAACATACCTTGTGGACCATTTCATCAGTACGCTGAGATCAAAAGCTGAATACAAGAAGAGGAACAGACTATTCCAAAGTCCCACACAGGCATACATGGCAGGAAAGTCAATATCAAAGTCCTCACAGATACTGTATATAACTAAAAAACAAACTCAGAATGTTTGAATCCAGACAAGTTATTTGTATGCAAAACTATACAGAGATATACATGTAATATTATGATAGAGAACAGGGGGCCTTTGTTGGCTAGTTTTATATGACAAACTTTGTTTCATCATGGACTAAATAAATAACCATTTTTTATGAAATTCAGGAAAGAAAAAGTAAACTTTTAAAAAAGTCAGTTTATGACCACTTAGCCCCATCCTGGGGCCTGGTCAAAAGGGACAAAATTTACAATTTTTGTCATATTGAAAATGTATTATCATTTTCTGAATTTATTTGAAACAACAGTGTACTTTATTTCTTGTATGATCACTTTTCAATCTTAGTTTGTGTGTGTGAGGGGGAGGGGGTTGTTACAAAAGTAAACTTACTTTTAGTGTACAAGGCCAGTGGTGCCGTTGTCAGTAACACAATGTGAGGAGTTCCACCAAAGAAAGCAAACACCAAGCCTCCAAATGTCTGGGAATATAGCACTTTCTCTACACCTGTCAAAACAGAAGAATTATTGCTTTTTTGCTAGTTTAAATTCTGACTGTCTATGACAAGATCGGACTAATCAAGTTCCTTCTTGAGGACTACGCAATTTCTTTACAAAGCCTTTTAGAGGTAATTAAGTGATATCCCAATCCTCACTGAGTTGTCCTTTGACTGAAAAAAAAGGTGAATATCCCTATACTTACTGAGTTGACCTTTATTGACCCTTGACAGATAAAGAGGTGATGTCCCAATACTTACTGAGTTGACCTTTTATTGACCTTTGACAGATAAAGAGTTGATGTCCCAATACTTACTGAGCTGACCTTTCGTTGACTTTTGACAGATAAAGCTGTGATGTCCCTATACTTACTGAGTGGATCTTTGGCTGACAATGAGTGATGCCCCTATACATACTGAGTTGACCTTTAACTGATGAACAGGTGTTGTCCCAATACTTGAGTTGACCTTTTGTTGACCTTTGACTGACAAAAAGGTGAATGTCCCTATACTTATTGATTTGACCTTTTGATGATCTTTGACAGATGAAACAATGTCCCTATACTTAATTAATGAGTTGACCTTTGACTGACAATGAGGTGATGCCCCTATACTTACTGAGTTGACCTTTTGTTGACCTTTGACATAGAAGTGATGTCCTGATACTTACTGCATTGACCTTCCCTTGACCTTTGATAGATAAATAGGTGATTCCCTATACTTAATGAGTTGACTTTTGACGGATAAAGAAGTGATGTCCCTATACTTACTGAGTTGACCTTTTGTTGACCTCTGATAAAGAGGTGATGTCCCGATACTTACTGTGTTGACCTTTCCTTGACCTTTGATAGATAAAGAAGTGATGTCCCTATACTTACTGAGTTGACCTTTTGTTGATCTTTGACAGATAAAGAAGTGATGTCCCAATACTTACTGAGTTGACCTTTTGTGTTGTTGGCATTGAGGACACCAAAAGCAATGGAGGGCATTAGACAGGCAAAATATAGGAACAGCGTGGTGGAGATGGTCTTCTGAACCGACTTCTTCCCAACCACTCCTGAAATTAGATTTTATTTTGCAGCTGTAGGATTCTTTACATTTCCTGACCTCCATGCAAAATCACTCTGCACTGGATTTACTTAATTAATTATAACTAGGTTTGACCATCCTATAAGACTAAATACACCTCAAAATGTTGCAGTGATTTTAAAAAATTGAAAATGATTTCAATAGTGTTTTTGTCAACTTCTACTGAAAATACTGATCATTTGAAATTTGAGATTAATTGCAGACACAAATTGGTTTAAACATTCTATTGATTTTTCTATTTGAGTTATCATTATCATCAAAATTGAAAAAGAGTTTTACTAATGGGATATGTATAATCATTCTATCTCATGTGCATATTGTTTCATTAATTTCTTCAATTTTAGGTAGGTTCCACTTTTCAAGATTATCATCAAAATGCAAAACTTTCTAGTTTAAACATATAAAATCTTTATGCATTATTTTTTTGTTTAAAGATAAAATTCCAAGATCTGTTAACTTTCAAGATACACATGTTGGCATAAAATCTGTACTTTTAATACTCTATAGAACCCTCAGAAGCAATAGATCTAATATTCAGTTTCTTCTATCAACATATAAAAGCTTTACATTCTGTGTTCTTTACTAATTAAATAAAAAACTGCTACATTATAAAAATACAACAACAAATCTATTTTTAATATTCACCAAAGAAATTTTTGGATTCATTTTATGTAAAGCCCTTCTGGCTGCATGAACATCAAAACCATTAAGATTAATTAACAAATCCATCTCCAGCATTTGAAACAACATAGCTAAAATTTTTTATAAGTTAGAAATCGGAATGTATAATCAGGAATTAATTGCCTGTATAGAGTGCGGATTAAATGTTTGTCTGGCTGTGTACGAGTCGCGGTGTTGATACCTACCATCCTTATAATCGGAGATATAGACAGGGATTCGCCGTCTCAGGTCTTCTCTGATCCCGCGGAACAAACTACACCGAAACGAAGTCTGGGAAAGAGAAAATAAGACATCAGTAACAAACAGTAATTCAACCTGTCTCTAGACCTTGAAATGAAATGTCTGCATTGCAAGAATCCATGCTCAATTAAGTAGTCAAGGAATGTAATTAATTAAAGTTCATAATTAGACAAGAATACTGGAGACTGTTAACCAACCTCAAAGAGAAACTATTTTCCCCAGCCTCCTCCCCATCCCACTCCTTATATATGTTAATAAAATCTCTCCAAAATCTCATTTTCTGTAATTGCTAGTCAAAAGGCATAGTAAATGTACTTTGATAAAATACTAGTATCCATTAATTTAAGCAAAAGGTGGCTTAAAACTGAACATTTAACTATAGCCTGTTTAAATAATGAAAGGAGTGGTTACATATACATAATAATTTCATACTTAATATCCTGTAAGCAATTTACCTTTAATAAACCCTGGTTCTCTTTATTTGTGTACATTATATTGAGTTCAGAATACTTGAAAGTTTACATCTCAAATTGCAGACAAAACATTCAATGATCATTTTTAACCACCAATTTGACAAATCTTGAACATTAAAGACAAAAGCATAGGGAAAAGCCTGACACTATTATTTTATGATAAACATGAATATGTACTTTAAAGTTTTTAAGATTAAAAGATAATCTGTTCACCTGTTCTTGGTGTTCAGAAGAAAACATGGCCTTTTCTGAGACCCAGTTTTTCTGTTTCTCTGCCAGTGCGTTAGTGTGTGTCTCTAGAATTTGTTTGAATTCTGTCTCATTTCTGGCCTCCAGCAACTTCATACGTAATTCGGGGTCAGACATTATCGTGGAGAACGTCCTGCCAGTCTCCAGCTCATTCTTTGTTCCTTTCTTTAAAATAAATTAAACAAGAATTTGATTAAGCTGAAGACTCTAATTTTACTAAACTTTTCAGAATGAATAAGAAGCAAGCCCACAGGCTTGTATCATCTAATACGAAATATAGACGTTGTGCATTTTAGCTAGGTTCAATTAACTTATTGCTAGATCTCCTGTCTTTTTCGTTTTGCTGATTGTACACAAGCTTTCCGAGACATATAATTACACTGATCAGTTATTTAAGATTTATAAAGTGTTTAAGCTGGTTTTCACCTCTTTGGTAGGTGTTAGAACCACGATGACAAAGTAGACTTCTTGGCTGGAGGTTCCCAGATTTGCGGGGTGGTGCAGGCGAGCTATCCCCACATGTCTGGACTGGATAGAAGGAATGCTAGCCCTAAAAAAATTTAACAAAAGCCATTTACATCAGTGTGTCATTTATTTACACGTCTTCCTCCATATAAAGCTATTAAAAAGTGAATCTCTTCGTATCTGAAAGACGCAAGTCAAATGGAACATTAACAATTGCCATTACATATTAAAAATATCAACTGCTCCACAAAATGTTCTATATTTGAGATAATTTCCTAACATAAATTTTTGAAAGTGCCCATGAGTTTCAATTTTTTTGTCAAGACAAGTCTTGAAAGACTTTATAGCAAAGACTGATTCTGAAAATAATTGACCTTGACAATATATATATAAATTATCAAAAATAGGTCAACATTAAAGGCAGATTTTCAAATAAAAAAAGAATATAAACATACGAAAACATCTATCTATACTCAATCCATTAAGCATTTTCATAATAATGCTAACAGAAGCTATTTATAAAGCGGCTTTAGCTGTCATGTCCATCTAACTTTATAGGTTTTTAACATCAGCCTTTGGTCTGTTCAGTATATCTATATTACAAGGCTGTAATTTACTGCTAGGCTAAATTTATAGGGTTTAGATTTTATAGATGTTTGAAATCTTACAAAGCGCAGATCCAGTTCTGGTCATAATCAAACCCTCCTCCTTCTGATATACTGGTACATTGAAGGGTTCGACTCAGCTGGTGGACTAAAATAAAAAAAAAAATGTGTGTTAAAAGTACACCTCAGATGTAAATCATTACGATTTTACACTTTTAACGATTGAGTTAATATTTTATAAATAGGTATGCTCATGCACTTTATATAAATATAGATAATACTATAAATATACTCCCTGGTAAATCAAAATCCAAAAGATTTTACTTTTACTTCAACCTACATATCTCAGCAAGACAACGGTCTGATTTGTATCACATCTTTTGATGAGAAAGTACAAACAGGGCTCTTGGCTCTCAAAGATGATAACCCGCTAACTACATTCATTTCTATCTTAATTATTTACATTTATCCGTAATAAAGAATCATGAAAAATTCATTATCAAACATCAAAGTAAAAAGAGTAGAACTATAATTAATAGTGACTGCATTTTTCATGACCTTTGTTAATTACAAACTGGTGAAAAGGGAAAAAAAGTTCTCAATTTATTAACTGATTGCCTACAAAAATGTGAATATGAGCAAGGATTTACGATACATATTATATTATGAAATCAAACTTGAAATGACCTTGGGTTTCAATTGCTGTGTTTAAATACTTTTTATCATTCTGTGACACAAATTTATACTGTATAAGTGAATAAATGTATAAAAAACAAAACAAAAACATAGCACATACCAATTGATTCTTTAATAAAAAAGAGAAAAAAATCATTATTAATGTAATGCCCCAAGTTTTTTGTGAAACACATTGTGTGACCTTGACATAACCTTGACCTCACTTACCACAATCATGAGTAAAGAGAGCAGATCTGGCCTGGTCAAAGCTGTGTTTACTGCCTGTGCTGTCCAACAACTTGTGAAGGATTTCATCAATGATTTCATCCAAACTGACCTTGTTCAGGTCAAGAATTAAAACTGTCTTTTTCAGAAAGTTCTGTACATCCATTGAAGCCCTGACTTCCATTGAGAAGTCTTTCATCGGTAATTTCTGGGACAAAAAAGAAAAATTTATTCAGTAGTCATTACAGTCTCTCTCTCTTTTTCTCTTTCTCTCTCTTATTTTGTTTATAAATCTTATCCCAGGTGTATTTATATACACATGTAAATACTACTGGTGTTGAATAGAACATTAAGTTAAAAAAAAGACCGGATTTTTTAGAAGTTCACCTACAAAATGAGATAAGCCAGATATTTGTGAATTTTACTATCACCTCCAAATGTGACCTTCAGAATACAATTCTGCTGAATAAAACAATGTATATTTGTTTTCTGTGGTTGCACTCATCCAAGATTGACAAAGCACCTTGTAGCTCAGTGGGAAGGTGCTAATTAATTTGCTAATTTCCCCCTTGATCTGTTTGTTTTTTGTTCTTTTTATAGCTTGCCACTAAATTCCCAATCTATAAGGGGAGAACTCTACACATTCCAAGATAAACTCAAGAGTATTTCAAATTCTTTGTTCAATGTTATTTCATCTGAGGCAATCTTTTTTTTTCCTTGGCAGCATCTTTTTGTAATTAATGCACTCAACTTTTAATTCACATATTTATAGCCTGGGTTCTGAATTGTAATTGGTTTTAATTCTTCACTGAGAGAAATTGTTAATCTGTCAGGCAGAGACAGTGGTGAAATACAGGCACGGCTCTCAACAATTGCATGTGGAATAATGATTATAAGTACGTACCTCGTGCTTCGAGTACATTAGGGTCAGACCCGACTCATCTAGAAAAAATAAAACATTAACAGTTAGTTAAGTCATTCAAAAAATACTGCCGAGATGTAAGCTGTACACTTCAAACGTTTTTTGGTTATAAAATGGTAACAATCTGATATTTATTATACATGTATTATGACTTTCTCAAGTGTTATCTCAACAAAGAGAGCATGCTGGGTAATGATATACACCAATCAGTTCAATAGATCATTTAATAGGCCTGGAGCTCTTTTATAGATCTTTAAGTATAGCAGCTGATTTTTGAAAGGTACGTATTAATTTGCTTTTGATGCAAATGCAAATGTTTTCTCAAATGCAGTGCAGCTGCATTATAATTGTACATCATGCCTGTTACTTTTTAAAGCAATAAAATTCACTGCATGTGCTGTGAGATCCCATATCTATAGAATGTTGGCTAAATTTTTCTCAAGGACATTCTTAAGAGGTCAAGGTCACAATCACCTTACACGAACTGAATTGGCCATGTCTCTCTTGTGACAGATCCAGGAATTGTTATCAATTTGGGGGTTTGGGCCTGGGGTGGGGTCGGAGGGTGGGGGTGGGGGGTTAACTTAAGGCCTCAAGTGGGTCCAGGGCAAAGCCAAAGTAGAAGCAAATCCTCTAGAAAGGTTATTGGAATTTATTAGAACAGTTTTTGACTTATTCAAGTTATACTTTAGGTATAATAAGAGAAATACAAGCATCTTACTAAAAAAAAAATGATGTTTAAATCCTTAAGCATGTTCACAAATAGGGAAGTTTGATTCCCCATCTCTTTCTAAATCTGCCCCTGCTCTATCCCAAGCCAGTAAATTAGTATTGTATTGAATTCTTCTTCCCTATTCTATGTCAACAGACATTTCAAAAACATGCTAAATATGATTTTTTTTTTCCTCCTGAGAGTTATTTGTGTTTTGTGGAATTTTTTTCCTTCTCTTATTGATTTAATCCTGTAGGTCCTTACCGTCATCTGAGTCCGACGTCTTCCAGCTGGTTCTATCACTACCTCTCCCGTCTCCTGAAGCAACAAACAAGTCAAAAACATGCATAACGGAATCCACAGGAAAACAAGCAACACTTAAACTTGTCTAATCATTTAGCTGTCACATTAAGGGACAACGACCCTCAGCCAGGAAGGACAACTCTTTAATTTATAATTTAATTCAAAAAGTCTTTAAATGAAGTTTGAAGATTAAATATTTTCATGCAAAATTTTCATTATATGCCTCTCAATGTGCTTCAAGAGTCTTTGCAAAGCTCCATAAATCACTTCTAATTTCATATCATGTTAATAAACATTGGTACATTAATCTAGAAATGCTTTTAAGGGATAAAAATTTCTACTTTTAATTAGACCTTTCTGAGAAGTTCAAAGACTCCTGAAGCACATTGAGAGGCATATAATGAAAATTGTTGCATGAAAATATTTAATTTTCAAGGTTCATTTAAAGACGTTTTGAATTAAATTATAAATTAAAGATTTGTCCTTCCTGGCTGAGGGTCAGAGTCCCTTAACAATGTTCTAAACACAATGTTTACTGCTCAAAATTTGGGAAAACTCTGATTTTCTGTAAATACGAGGGTTGATCCAAAAGTTCGTGGAATTTCTTCATATTTTATTTATCTATAATTGAAATTGATTGAATATTACAAATGAAAATATAGACACTTTAATTGTTGAATATTTTAGATAAAAAAAATATTTTAAATATTTGTGATAGTAACTCTATGGCAGTTGCCATAGAAACGGATGTTTGGAAATGCGGGGGAGACATCAACACGTTTATTATCAATTTAATTCTTAATTCTTGAAATGATAATAAAATCTCCCTATGTGTTATAGAGAACGAAAATTATGTCATTATTATGATTGCTTGATCTTTTATAAACCTTTGTGTGAGATTTTTACTGACTTTACTGGATATTTCATTCATTAGTTGAAGATTTATTGTTCATCTTCAGGTTGTTAGACAACGTCAAATTTCGGTCAAGTCATAAGTTTTATGAAAATCCCAGGATCACTCTATCTTAAACGCGTATATTATTGACACAGGATTGGGAAAAATGCATTTAGCTACTGGGTTCCAGTGTCGTAAGAAATATAAGAAAAATAGAACTTCCATGGACTTTGATTAAAGCTTAATTGGCCGCCTTTTGGAAGCTCTGTTTTAAGTGTTTATCCCCCTTGACAAATTAAAAGCGTTAATAGACGTTGTCGGCTGACGTACTGTTCTTGACATTGCCACTGATATTGGAACATCATATGGAAAGATGGAGAGTATTTTGAAATATGAGTGAAAAATGAAGAAAAGTTGGTACGAGAGGATACCCAGGCTTTTCATCAGAAAAAAAAATGGACAAAAGGTAGAATTATGTATTCGAATTGGACAGTTGGATGAGATGCTTCTAAAACGTGACGTGACATACCTAACTTGACGTTACGTCAAAGTCTCCCCCGGGTTTCACAACTATCCATTTTCAGAAAGCTTGTGTGACCTTATTGGTAATTAGAACGGGGTGAAATTTTCCAATATTGTTGCAGTATGACTCTATATTATAAATATGCCTATTGTTTGTTTTCATCAAATCACGATAAAATTTTAGAAAGAAATTCCACGAACTTTTGGATCAACCCTCGTACATGTAGCTACTTGCAATCATTTCTTATATTTGAGATTATATCGATATTATTGTTCCTTAGGTACCAGATTAGGCAAGTTCCAGTGTATTAACAAATTTCTACTGTAAACCAAAATAAAAAGTATCTACAATTCTAGAAATTAATAATAATTGCACAAATTACAAAAGAAAAATGTGCCATAACACATCATACAATATTATATATATATATATGTTGTATTTAAAATAAATTAGAAAGAGAACACCATAAATATCTACTGTGCAATAAATATACATATCTAAAAAGCAAATGAGAACTAATCTACATCTGTCTACTCCACAGATTTATATAGACCACGCTGTATGTTAAGGCCATAGGATGGGATATTTGATAATATCACATGGCAATTTGGAGTAAATTCATTTTTTAGAGAAATTTCATTTTTTATCATGTTTTTGCTTTGCATTTCAATATAGATTCAGTACACTTTGAATGACCCTCCCCTAATTCCGATGGCCTTGTAACTTAAAATTAAGATACTAAGAGGGATGGTCATCTCAACAACAGATCATATACAGCCATGAATTTCTAAAACACTCATTACCTTCAAGCATACTGTTACATCTCATCTTTACAGCAATCAGTCCATACAGTTACATTTGATCTTTACAGCGATCAGTCCATACTGCTGTTTTGAATTGTACACCTACCTACATAAGGATCATCAAACTTAATTCCGCTGATCGTACTCCGACTCCCGAACATGGAGTTCTTCCTCTGATTAGGCGACAGGTGATTATTACCCGCGGGCTGGCCATTCAGAGAGGCCACGGGAATCGCCCCCTCACTCTTGTGTCTCCTCCGCGATGATTCCGGGCTGGTCAGGTGACCATTCGGGGGGACCAGTGTATTACCAGACATATCTATACAAAAGGTTTCTTGATCTGGCGGGTTTGGTGGGGTGCTTTTCCTTTTGTAGGGGGGAGGTGGACTGTCCCCCGTATTGAGGGCCACAGTCAATTCCACATCCTGTGTAAGAGGTGTGTCCTCCATTATAAAGTTTGTTTAATACCTAAAAGTATAGAATAAAACAGGATTTGTTTCAAGTGTTAAATTATTTGTTCATTAAGAGGCCCATGGGCCACAACACTCACCTGAGTAACCTAGACCATTCTGTTCTTTATTTCCCTATACATTTATATATTCTTACTTGTAAAATTAAGATAATACTTGTATATTGTGGCCCAAATACTAACCCCAGCCCCATCCTACTCCCAGGTGTCTTGATTTGAACAAACTTGAATCTTTTTACATGTAAAACATTTCAACAATACCATCCTACAATATAATATAGATTTACATAATTTTTGTGCTGTACATAATAAATTATAATATATAGGCCTACACATACCTTTCTGAGCTGTATATTAATATGCATAAATGTCAAGTCATTCACACATTTTGATTCAAACATATTTTTAAATCAAAACATTTTGACAAGGTCTGTCTATTTAAATTTGACAGGAAAAACATGAACATTTTTCCAACCACATTGTTTATCCCCACTTAACGTTTGCATGGCACTCTTTCAGAATTAACTCAAAATGAACTGATCTTGTTTTTATCAACCATATTGCAAGATGCCCTTACAAATCTAGTAAACTGGAAACTCTACAAGGTTTCCAGGCAATAATTCAATCACCTTTTGAACTACTTCAAAGCAACTGAACTGAAATATTTCCTTTGTGAATATTTTTAGTCAGAAAATACACCGTGTAGTCAATTCATACATTTTCCATGTTTTCCACATGAACATATTAAATTATACATGTAAGGCAAAATGACACTTGCTATGATATTTAATTTAATGAAAAATTCATCTACAACAAAAAAATAGTAGCAGCTTAACTTCAAAGATAACATTTTCAAAAAAAAGGGGAAACATTGTTTATAAGTCAATTAAGTCATGAGATAAAAAATATTGCTTCCCAAAGAAAGGTGTTTTGACTCAAGTTACACATGTGTTTGCACGGTAGCCTCAGTCATTCAGGTCAAACTCTAAGGTCAAGGACATATAAGGTAAAATGTTGCTACCAAAAGAGGGAAAAAAAAGGGAAGGAAGGCCTTGACACATTTAACAATATGGAATATGAAAATTGGAGCACCTTCAACCATTCAACAGTAAATCTGTCCAAGATTAAAGTTTGTTTTTTAAGTAAATCACACTTCAAGTTCAAGGACTTGAGGTTAAATATGTTGGTATCCAAAGAAAAGTTTTGTCATGAAAAAAAAAACATTTCAACACCCAAACTTTATAACATCTCTGCAGATTTATGCACATGCATACCACTGTAAATTTGATGCCTGTGTGAAATATATAGGTGTATATCTCCTTCAGTTCACATCCAATGAACCAAAGTAGGTAAGTATGATTAGACCTAGATTTGTTCCTGTGATAATTTTGTGTCATCTCAATCATTTTGTTACCCTTGATTAGGTTCTATTATATCTCCCAGTTTTAAGTTTACAACAGAACTGAACCTCAGTCAGTGAAGGCAGCATTCTATAAAGAATTTTTCTCTTGCCTTGTTTCAGGTTCAGGTGAATGCAAGTAACTGACCAGTAGAAATTATAATGTCCACCTGTGCTCAGTTTAAGAGTACATGTGTATTTTCTTCTTTGGGAGGAGGCATTTATACAACAGAAAAACAAAACAAAAAAAGAGATAGCACAATCTCAATCACCAGGATTAAATGGGGCAATAACCATGTAGAAAAATATTAATGAAAAAAATAACAAACAAAAATTCACATCAGAAGGTTTTCTGGTGTGTTTTCTTTGTTGATTAGCCACAGGTGATCATGAATTAATGTCATTCATGCAGCTGTTCAATTTTTCCTATCATGTGTACAGATTTTTTTTTTTCACAAATGAATTCCACTTTCAAAATCATTAATAATTTATCATGAGTTTTTAAAAACATGAGCAAAAAAGTTTGAAATGGCTTTAGGAAAGATGCCTTTAATATAAGAGAAACTTTTGTTTTCTTGAAATGGAGCGGAGATTTGAATAAATTTGTTTAATAAAAAAATAATCTGAGCTATCGGAGTGGTTTAATCCCACTACTTCCACCTACAAATTTTATCAGCAGTGTTCAAAAAGTTTGTTTTGGGAAAAGAAATTAACAGCTGATCCAAGATGAAGATCACTTCTGCTTTTAATCTATTAATAAAGTGCGTACTCGTGATAAAATAGCTCAATCGACCTATGGTGTACCAAACGGTAAAAGAAAGCAACAATACAGGCGAATACTTCAAAGCTTCATAGCAAATCTTAATAAATTAAGGAGTGCTGTCTCTACAGGATTGTTATTGAATTCAGTTTAAATGTGATTTATAATCAAGGTATCAATTATCGAAATCTTCAGATTCTAAATCATCAAAAATACACGAATACATTTTTTCATGAAGTAGAGTATGTCCACATGGTGAAGAAAAAAGTAGTTTACCTTTGTTAAAGAGTCCAAAATCACGATCAAAACGTGCACATTACATCAGCAAGTTGAATGCTCATGCCGTTCAAGGTTATAATCTGAGCAAATTTAAAGCACCAAAATTAACGCACTGGAATCACCGGATTAGCACAAAACAATGGACAACTCAAATGTTTTCGATGCAAGTAGGGGTAGAGTGGGTACTAATTCGTCTGTTGTGTAATAATGATACAATCGATCGACTGGGGGTGATAAAATACAGGTGAACCCAAATAACCCGAGGGGTGTTATTAGTTGTCTGTAAGATATGAACTAACTCACAATGGGATCACAAACAGTCCAAAAGAAAGAAAAAAAACAAAAACAAACAAATAACGGTCTATGTAACACATCACAAAACAGTATCCCTGAGGATTAACACCTGTATGTAATACCTTAGAAAACTTATAAAATAAATTTCTCCACCTAACCTGTAATAACAACTCCGTATTAATGATGTTATGTCCAGTAAAATAAATAAATAAATGCAAAGCAAACACTCCCGGATGCTTTTACAGGACCCTCGTTTTTCATTTGAGAGACATGCATATTTAATTTCTTTTTCTTTAAAAGTTTCAAAGAGAATTTCCACATCGTTTAAAATGATGAATGACAGAAAAAAGTATAGCCTAAACCTAATGAATACCTGCCAGATTTAGCCCTCTACATTTCCAGAGTTCACATCTTACAAAATGTTGTAATCAAACTGAAAACAGCTCCAAGAACTTACGAGTATCATTTCATGCAAGGACTGAATTACTGTTAATTGATATAGCATGCTTCATTCGCATCTGCTTCTACAGAATTGCCCAAAAGTTTTGTCTATATGCCATGTTTTTACGATAATAGATTAATCATCAAATCTAAAGGTGTTTGCGTATATTGCATTTTTGTATCAGAATTAGATACAGATTAAGAGAAAAATTTCAGATTTTGGGATTTAGACTAATAAGTTTTAAAATGAGATTAAAGCTCAGGACTCTTCATCCATGTAGCGTTTTTGGTCGACTCTGTAGCAACCACTTATAGCCAGGTATATAATATATTTGACATCCCCTGGTCTAGTAATTGTATCATTACCATGGTACCACCTTGGCCACCATTGACTTCGATGATACAAAACCAATGATACAATGTTAGACCCACTGATTACGCGACACCACCAATGTTGCATGTACAAAGTCCATTATCCGATATTATATCCACGTATAATATTAAAATTGTTTTAAAATGCCTATAAAGGATAAATGATACAAACATTTATTTCAGTATTTCAAATCTGAAGTAATGCTACATGGGTTTTTTTTTATTCTAAACCCTCAACAGATAATTCGTGTAAAGAAACAAAAAAGCTTAACAGTCAATAACAGTTTGAAAAGTGTAAATTTTAAAAATGACCTTCATCTTTTACATTTTTCATGAAAATGAAAAGATTTTTTTTTAAATAATCGTTTTAACAAAACTACAGACTACTGATTCTGACCTTGACAAAATGTTAAGTCTCAAAAGTCAAGGATTACATTGCATGTGGTCCCATGTTTTTAGTACTGAACTGAATTTATTAATCTCTTCACAATTTTACAATTGTATAACGAGATATAAATGTAAACTACAATGATGACAAATAAAAACACTTATATGGCATGCGTGAGTGTGAGGATAGACAAATAGTACAATTATAGATTTAGGTCTTTACTAGTTTGGGGAGCATGTTTTAGTAATTTTTTTAATAAATATACACAGTCTTCTTAAAAATGACTGTTTATCTGAATTCATTATTTCTCTAAATGTAATCGTATTTTTGAATCGTAATTGTTTTTGCGTTAAACATTTTTTTCTTTCACGTGTCATTGACGTACAATTTAATATGTAATGGAATTCATCTCCTATTTCATTTAATTGACATTTCTTACATAGTCTAATCTCTCTTGGTTCATTTAACCAACGTCCAGTTTCAATTGGCAAATAATGATTACAAGTACGGAATTTGCAGAAATTTATGGCTTCTTTTCGTGATAGAATTTCTAAATATTTTTCAAATTTTAGTTCGTCTTTATATATTCTGTAATTTAAGGTCTTTGATAAATTTTGAACATCCGAATTCCATTTTTGTTTAAATTGATCTATTAAAGTTAGTTTTACTTTCGCTCTTAACATCTTGCGAAATGTATTTGTTTAGATTATGATTCAATTCTTCTATTTCTAGTATATTGATTTCATTATCTAGCATCTCTTCTATATTCTCAGGTATTTCGGGTGCCTTATTTAACTCTTTGAAATAATTAAATAATTTTTCAATATCGATTTGATCTGTATTTTTTTGTTTATTGTTTTTATTCAATATCTTCCAATATTGTCTGGGAGTTTTGAGTCGCATATTTTGTAACTTTTTGCTCATTTCTTCACTATACTTATTTATTTCCCTGTCTAACACTCTTTTATAAGCCTTTTCTTTGTTTTTAAGATTTTCTTTGGCATTTTGCGAACGTTTCCTGAAATAATAAACTTTGCTATTTCGGTATTTTTTTCTCGCTTTGTGACAAACTGTAGAAAACCATGGCTTATTGTTTTTATGAATGCTTTTAGTCGTTTTATTTTTGTTCACTTTAATTACTCCTAAAGCTTGTTTAGCTGCATCAATATAATTGTTATTTAGTTCATTTACAATACTGTTGACAATTTTCTCTGGGTTTTCACTGGAATTTATTGCTTGATCTATGTTTGATATCATTTCTTCGACGCAATTTTTGTTGATAGCCTGAATAAAAATATTTTCTTTCTCCGTATCCCATGGCTTTATCATTTCTAGATCAGTTGTAGAAACATTTGTTTTCATTTCGTTTATTAATTCGTGTTTATCTATACTTAAAACAAGGGGGTTGTGTACGTCGGAGTACAGTGAACTATGCTCCAAAACTTGCATGTTTTCTATATAATTCCAAAAGCCGTAGTTACATATAAAGTAATCTACAGCACTTGTGCTTTTACATGTTGGTTTTCCACTTATATTATCTCCAATTCGACCATTTACTATTAATAAATTGTTTGTCTTACAAAATTCTAATAACAATTTGCCATAGTAGTTTTGTATTTCATCAACATTATTACGCTCTACATGTTCTGATGTTAAATTAAATTCACTTTGTGATTCTTCAAAAATATCATTAAATTTGTCTGTGGTTTCGTATACAACAGGATGGATTTCAGATCCTGTTCCGGTTCTGGCATTGAAATCACCTGTTAGAATTAAGTGTTTGTCACTTTTTAACTTGTTTTGTAGTTCAATTTC
Organism: Saccostrea cuccullata; assembly: GCF_032062105.1. Lineage (NCBI taxonomy): Eukaryota > Metazoa > Mollusca > Bivalvia > Ostreida > Ostreidae > Saccostrea > Saccostrea cuccullata. The sequence continues at coordinate 506,158 of NW_026933711.1, read as the reverse complement.
TAATAAACTAAATGCATCTTTATTACTATATTTTGAGTTTTCTGGGGGAATATACACATTTCCAATTAAAATATTTTCATTTGTTTTTGAAATTTTTGTTGATATTTCAAACCAGAGAACAAAATCGTTATCATTTTTGTGAATTACAACATTTTTACTGAATTCTTTCCTGTATGCCAATGCAATTCCTCCAGAACACTTTTTGCCTTGTTTACTTCTGTTTTTCAAATAAATTTCAAAACCATCTAAATAGAGTGTGTCAAAATCGTCAGTTTTAGTTTCCTGAAAACATAGTATGTCATAATTTTTAATAAAATTTTGGAATTCCGGATATTTTAGTTTTTGTTTGATGCTAAATTAAACAATTTTTCATAAAGTGGGAGCATAATTTGTATTGATGATTTTATATATTCATTTCTTATTTTATCTTCGCCTGAAGCTTTATTGTTTTTTAATTTTTTTACAGCATTAAGTATTTCGCAACAGTTCAAAGATAGAATCTTTAGTTTGCCACCAGACGGAAAGTTCTCACAAGTGTCAACATGATCCCCTGCGTGTCCCTATTTCCATTCCGGTGATGATGCAACACGCCTTCTTTTGAAACTCTGGGCCCCCGGAGTTCGAACTGGCCCGTGTTTGTCTTGCATAGATCCTGAGGTGGCTTCCATCTCTGCTTCAGTCGGATCATATGGGTGCCCATTAACATATAAAATATCTCTCACCAACTTCACTCGCTCGCCATTCTGTCGCAGTTCTTTCATTACAGGGTATAGAGTTTTCCTGGCTTGTTCTATTTCATCTGGGTATTGCCTATTTATTTGGAAGGGTTTGTTTTTCAGTTTATACGCTGACTTCATGATAAAGTCCAGTTCCCGTTGGTATATAAACTTGGCGACTATGGGTCGTGGCTTATTCCTGTGTTTCCTTCCAAATCGGTGTACATTGGCAATTTCTATGTAATCTGTGATTCCGAGTTGATGGAAGAAAAACTCTCTCAGCACCTCCTCCGTGTTTTCGCCGTTGACCTCCATTATGCCTGTGAAAATTAGATTGTATTTCATTGAGCGGCATCTCAGGTCTGTGATTTGTTCCGATAGAAGTTCGTTTTTCTCTGTGATTTCTCTCACTTCTTTTTCTTTTTCAAATCTGAATTTACTGAAATCGTTTTCAATTTCTTCTATGCGAGACTTCATGTCTAGTAATTGTTTATTCGAATTCGACACATCTTCTTTTACGCCATCAAATATATTTGATAGCCCTTGGAGACTATCTTGGAATTCATTAGATTTTTTGTTCGTTTCATGGAGAACCCCTTCGATGTTTTGTACTTTTGCCGATAAACTCATGAATTTTTCGAACACTTCATCAACTCTTTGTAGTTTACTTTCTATGTTCGAAATTTTTTGTTCAAAGTTTGTGTTTATTTGGTTAAATCTTAGGTTCATAGTATTCCCCATGGATTTCATTAGGTTGTACAACTTTTCTATAGTGACTTCTCCACTTTCGTTTTGTTCTTGTTCTTGTAGTGTATCGCCATATAGTACCGACCTACATTCACCAATAATGTTCGATGTGTCCGACGCCATGTTTGTTTATACTGTTCACTCGTGCATCACAGATTCACCTAACTTTTACCTGTTCTATTTATAGGACAGAATGGTATTCGTGTCTTCTATTGTTCACCGAATTGTTCAAATTTAGATCAGAAATACTAAAATAATACACAATATTTCGACATTTAACTGCTCTATACTGTTTGTTAACACCTTAAATACCTTCTTTACATTTGTCCTGGCTGTATTAATGCACTTTTTTGGATGAAATCTTGAATTTTCTTCTCTCTGAAATGAAGCGATGTTTCTCCAAACTCACGCATGCGCATGTCTAAGTAAGACGAGCCGTTTTGGGGAAAACGTCAGGGCAATAGCTCACACTTGTAAGGGGACGATCTAAATCCTTTTGTAATGAAGAACTCGAACTTTGTCCAACCGAAGACATTGGTGAAGGTTTGGTGTCTCTGTGGTTTTAGAAGTCAAGCTATAACCAAGTTTATTACGATATGTGGAAAAAAAACTTTTAAAGAAATTTGTAATTGGCTTTGCGAAAGATGTGATTTAAAAGACACTATTTTCTTGTATTTTGAATGATTCTGACTTTTTTTTTTTTTTACCTTAACCTGAATCTACAGGCCAAGAAAAAGTTTTTAATGCAGCTGGTCCCACGTTTCTAAGATAAATCGTTTTAAAGTAGTTTTAATGATTTGTAAACATCAGACGCGTCTCTCGGTCAACAACGTATAATAGTCCTCCGCAATGAGTTGACTGAATCATCTTCAATACTTAATTGTTGTAGACTATGGTAAAAGTCAGTGTCATATTTCTACAGTGTATTATTTCAGATGAGAATAAAGGAGTAATTACATGAATGAGAAATCTTGAGAGAAAAATCAAGAGAAGAAAAATAATAGGTCTTTTCCACAGAAAGGTGGAAATGCCTAAAAAGTCAATCTCTTAAGACATTCATGTGAACATGTACATTAAACATCAATTTACCGACTAAACGATTAATTCGAACATAAAATTTTGTCATAATTATCGTCCTTCGAATGATTCGTAACAAGAGTGTTCTCCTTTTTAGCCAATGAATTATCAAACATTAGCTGACGTTTTGCTGAAAATGACCAAGATAATTTTTATCTCCAATACTATTTTGATAACTATATAGCTATGAGGCAATTTTGTTCCATTATTCAATCCAATTTCGATAATAAAAAGTATTATAAAGACGTACCCGTCCATACGCCCTAATTAATCTCATGCAATATCATATTTGCATGTAATTCTTGTACAAAATGTTTCAAATAATAGCACATTTCTTTTGTTCCTCCTTTGAACATTACAAAGTGTACTAACATGCTAAATAATGTATTTCACATTCTCGATGTCAAGGTTCTGGGATATCATTGCTTCCCCTCTTCACAATGTCAAGGTTCTGAGATAACTTTCCTTCAACTATTCACAATGTCAAGGTTCTGAGATATCATTCCTCTCCTTATTCACAATGTCAAGGTTCTGAAATATCGTTCCTCTTCTTCTTCACAATGTCAAGGTTCTGAGATATCATTCATCTACCTCTTCACAATGTCAAGGTTTTGTGATATCATTCCTCCCCCTCTTCACAATGTCAAGGTTCTGAGATATCATTCCTCTCCTTCTTCACAATGTCAAGGTTCTGTGATATCATTCCTCTCCCTCTTCACAATGTCAAGTTTCTGTGATTTTGTTCCGCTCCCTTTTTTCTGATATATTGTTTCTCTACCTCTCCACATTGCATGTAAAAGTTCTGAGATATCGTTTGAACTTTCTCTACCTCTTCACAATGCCAAGCTTTTGTGATATCAATCCTCTGCACACAGGGGAGAGAAGAAGAATATCAGAGAACCTTTATGTCGTGAAGAGGTTTAAGTTTTCATGTCTTTTTGTAACAAATAAATGACAAATTATTCTTGGAAAACAATTCTGATTAGTTAAACTTACGCGGTCACAACAGTAACACGGAAAAATATGTGATAATTCTGAAATTAAGTTACTGGAAATTTAAACTTAAATACGCGGCAATGGTGTACGTTTTTCTACATCTCAGAAAAATCAAAGATGACATCATGAGCCAAAAAAAAAAAAAAAAAATAGCAGGCAGATGTGTGATTTGTAATCGTCAGTCCAGGTTGACATTATGAAATAAACTGCGGACCAAGGACCCATCCTCAAGTGTTCAGTTTGGGGGAAAACATGAAATTAATTGTCCTGAGACTTCAACAATCTTTACACTAGAATAAAATAACTGGGATTGTACTACATTTGTATCCACAATTCAAGAACACGCGCGCTTAGGTGTTTAATACTCACACCCATAGTGCAATGATTGGTATAAATTATAAAGGAAATGGTTTACATATCTGATTACCGGTATATCATATTTACACCTTTATAGTACTTGTGTTGGCATTTATACCAAGCTTATTTTGCCGATTTCTCGACCAAAAAAAATGAATAAGTTTTAAAAATGCAATCCATTCATACTATTTATAATCAATACTTAATAATTCATCAGTTTTTTTCCCAATAAGTTCAGATGCCCCCTTACAGCCTAGTGAAATGGACCAATAATTACCGGTTTATACATTTACCATGTACATAGAGTGGACTGTAATATCCGGCACTGTATTGCTAATCTCTCCATTCAGCTGTTAATCTCCACATTAAGCAGTTTCCGATGTTACGATGTTACTCCCACTACATAAGCTTTATATTTCATTCAATTTGGACATCGTAAATTCAAATGAAAGAATATCACTAAATAAATGTTGTATGTCGCTAAAACACGATGGAAAAGGTGAAAGCAATGCTAAAAATTACATGTATTTGACCTTGGGCCTGAAGTCGTGACACCTCAGCTAAATCTAAGTCTCTTTTTCTCACAGTGTTTGACCGAAACATAAGAACATTACTGATCCTTCAAATTTTAAGTTATAGAAAGACCGAATCTTGCGCGTAGCTGTCTAAAAATTTCTGATAAATTTCTTGCATAATATGCGAAAACACCAAAATCCAGGACAAAATGAATTTAACTATTTCGTAGTTCGTAACTACTTCAGACCCCTCCTTTGTCAAATTAAAATCAAGAAATCGATTTCTGATTCAAATTAACAAATGTTTTATTGTGTTTTTGTTTGTTTGTTATCAAATATGAAACTACCCGTTAATTCAACATTTAGAATATGAAAATCGTTTTACCTGATAAAAAGGTAATCCATTACTAACGGTATGTTGACTGCACACGTGGTGACAATGATATACACAGACAATGGGGGTGTTCGATACGAAATTGAATAGCGGCGCTGTCTCTCCTTCCCAATCAATATTTTAAAGTAAAATCAGTGGTTGTCTATTACCCAAATATACATCGTCTTTATAGATTGCTGCGCTAGAAATATGACTTGTGATTTCTTGACAGCAGCTAAATACTCGCAATGTTTGTATCCCCTCTCTCTGTCTATTTTCTTCGGTTCGGTGGAAATTTGTCCGCACCAATCATAAATATTTCCTGGATATGACTGACAAAACGTGCGGAATTGAGCGCTTGGTTTGATCCCCACCCCAATAATTCAATAAACAGTTTGTACGGAAATCAATTAATACATCGCATAAGCTTAATTACGCAAAGCGATCACGGCCTTCTTTTCTTTCTGTTCTTCATTAATCTGGATTATCAACATAGACTTTCATGATATATGATCGCCATTTAATTATTTACGGCCATGGTACCTCAAGTTTATGACGCTGAAAGAAATCAGACGAGAAAAAAGGATAAAAAATATCTTGAATTAAATACGATCAATCGAATACATGTAACAGGAAATACGTTTCCTAAAATCAATATATAATAACTGTTGGTCTGTGCGTCAGTTGGAGTATATTTGTAAAATACCGCCGAATAATGAAAACCAATGACCAGAAACATGCAGGCTCTGTATAGCTGAATGGAAGATATTCTTCCTGATTATAGCTTAAACTTCAGAGAAATAAACTCTTAGTCTCTTACCAATGACATTTTATCAATTTACATACTGATTTTCCCGTTTTTCCCAATCATTGCAAGGACGCCAAAGAGCACAGAGTGGGTGTAGTCGGTGTCCCGTTCGAATCTTAACAGGGGATCCTTACTCCTCCATGGCGCTTGATCCCGCCTCTGATGTTTTAAGGGAGTCGTGTTTGCTCTGCTCCCTATTTCGTTGTTTCAGTTGACTTATGGGATTGATAACGGATCGTTTTTCCCCAACTACATGAATTTCATTGTTATTTATTTTATCTATTAAAATAAGAGTGGTACGAAGGTCTCTGTAACAGTGTAATTAAGCGGACGAAAAACTAATCAATGAACGATACCTACGCATATTGATAAAGAGTCCCTTTAATTCAGCGTTAGGTGTTACAAACAACAACGTTAAGGAGATGGAAAGGTTATATATACAAATATTTACGTAAGAATTCACTCTCTCGCTAGCGAGCTCAAAAGTTCTGTCGAAGGAACTACTTGCATATATAGTTGAATAATGAGTGATGTATTTGTTCCTTTTTATTTATTCCTTGGTTGCAAAGATACAGCATAAAAAGGACACATTTGTATTATGGCTTATGAAGTCAAACAATTTTAACCAATAACGTAAAACATTGGACAGTTTTCGTCTTTGGTATCAAATTACCGACCATTTTATTTGCAAGACAATGAGAAAACTCATGCATTTCTCAAACATGCAACCAATCTTTGAAATTGATGTCGTTCCAGAAAAGGGTTGAAACATACTTCCCCGTTGAAACTGTTAGAACTTCTGCCATGAAAAATCGAATTTCTAATTTGCTAGTCAGAATCGCATTTCACATTAGTGAAAATTAGACCATGATAACTTCTCATTTGTGAAAACTTAATTACAGGATAGTTTACGAGTTTCTGAGCATTTAACTTGGAATGCCGATTATTTTCGACAAATATATTGGTAAACGCGTGATTGATAAGGCCATAACGCAACGGCAAGTGTAACATCAAATTCTTATCGAGACCGATTTGTTTTTTCTCGTGCCGAGCACTAGATGAAAGTCGAAAGGAACTATCAATTCTTTTCCAGATCAAATCACCACAGCTGTTTAAATCATTTTAAACGGAATTGCCGCAATCAGAAATGTTTATATTCTCCGCTGTAGACCCGTCGCTATTTATATCATCCAAGATGGTCAAAGAGATGCGAGTAGTTTATGGATGGAAAAGATATCGTACTAGTTACAGATTGGATAACATCATCACTGTGTTTAGAGAAGTTTACAAAAACAAAACAAAAAAAAAAAAAAAACTATTATTTACGTGTACATTTTTTTTAAATGTTTGATTTTAGGGTACATGCAAAACAGTATCGGCGCGTCTGGTAGAACGAGTACGAGGGGTGATCAAAAAGTTCGCGAACTAATTGAATAACTTCCATAAAGAAACAATATTTGGTTTCAATCTTGATTATATTTTAAATCAATCCTCCCCGATTTTATTGCACATCAACCACCGTTCTGCGCATGCGTGAATCACGTGATATTGGCGGTCACGTGACCCCCTCCGTAGCATTCTGTCACAAAAGTTGAAAGATTTTTCTGAGTTTTATATTTCTTTCCATGTGAGTTAATTTTTATTGCCTGACGTCACGGCGTCAGGCTGTATAAGGATTGATATTTCCAAGATCCGAAAGTGTGCGATCATATCTAGAGAGCAAGATTTTGTGCAAGCTGATTTACAATGGAATTGTCTACCAGCATTTTAAAAGAAACATTTTTCAGAAAAGAGAAATGATATTACTGATGCAAAATACTGCAGTGTTTACTTCCTTTACTCATTTTGCATGGAACAGATTATTCCATGTAATTCGCCGTTTCAACATTTCCGTGTACCCTTTTTTCTGCCTTTCTATACTACTGGATCAGTCCATTTATATTCTATGAAAGGGGTGAATTGCTCTTTTCGCGCCAAATGTCACTAGTAAGCTATTCGCCCCTTTTCCTTGGATTGTTCTATTGTATGAATGGGTGTGCTAACTTCCGTGAAAACTCCTTCTTATGCTTCAGAAATTCTATCTACAAGTTTTACATCTTTCTTTAAAACAACATATCGTATGTACACATCAGTTTTTAGACGGAGGCTGTATGACAGCCTCCGTGTATAGGGATTGTCTTGCCCATGGAATGTAAACAGGAAAGATATTCCAAGCACCATCTATCGGTGGAATTGTTTTCATTACCTTGAGAATTCTATTTTTAGAGCGACTCTGCGTTACACCGACCGCAAGGATAGGCATAGTCTAAAACAAAGATCGCGTCACATACAAGTATAAACAAACAGTTCTACTTTTTCTAATTAAACAGGATTTGTCTAATATTTTTTAAAATGACGTGTATATAAATACATTTCCTACGGAATATGTAAAAAAAAATGTGATTTACTATTAATTTTTTATCAGACAGAATATTAGGAGATTTTGTTCCAACAGACGATGATAAAGCATGTTTTACAATATGCCGAGCCTTTTCCCGCCGGTTCTCACACCAAAACAAGAACGAGAAGAAATGAAGTGGCGGATCTAGAGGGAGTTGGGGGGTGGAAACATCCGCGGAGAGTGATCGAGGAACCCCACTTATCAATTGCTTCTTTTATTAAAGTAAAAACTATCTCTAGTTACAGATAAGTTTAAACTTTAGTTTTATATTTAATTGTAAAAACTTCCACCAGAATTCGCCTGTGTATCAAACTAAGTGTGGAGACGCAGATGTACCTGTATTATGTATTGAAGAAAATCCTGCTATGTCGCATGCAAATGTTTTATGTCACAGGTATAAATATAAGATATTTTAATAATAGATCAAGCATTTCAGTTTTAATGGAATTTTTTGTGCTTGATTGTTGTTTGTAATCTCATTTTCATTCCTTTTCTAATTTCTTTTTGAAAGGACCGATAAATTGGTTTGCGGCCGATTTTTGACGCTTGCATCAATAGGTTTCATGGAGTTTTTTAATCTGACAAGGATCGATGAATAAACAAATGCATAGTATTTTTATATGTAGGAATATAAACAGTCTAGTTTTGAATTGTTTATTTGATATTATGTATAATTTCAGGAAACACATGAAAATAGATTTACACTTTCTACAAGCGGTTTGAGTGTTTGGGGTACCCTCACATTAGATAAGAGAGAAACAAACGGCAACTCTGATATTGAGATCAAAATGCATTTGTAACGTTTGACCCTTGGGTACAACCCAAATCTTGGTTCATAGGATTTACATGATTTATCACATAATATCCTAATTAATAATTAAAAATCATATCTTCTGAAATAAGTTGTCTTATTGTCATATCGTTGATCCTTATTTGCATTTGATACTTGTGTTTTACCTCTTTCACACCCCAAACTTTAATTATTTTTTATATACAAGATTACATGTATTTCTGATCATTGGTATTCATGTCAATTTTTTTTAACCTACATCATTGGTAAAGTGATTGTTTTTAGTGAAAAGCAGAAATCATAGTTATATATTTATAAATTTTCTCTACATAATTTGTAATCATGTCTCATTGTTAATGATTGTTTTAAACAGATAAACTGAAAAGGACAACCATTTCCACTGGTATACGAGTAAAGAAAGACATTTTTTGGGTTAATCTGTCATATGATAAAATACTACAATTAATAATTCCAGAAATATTAGTTGTCAAATTTGTCAAGATATATCTTTGTTATTGTAAGCAATACTCCAGTTCTCCAAAAACAATTTAAACTTGTGAAATAGCAAGACTTATGAACTTGATTGTTCTGTTTACATAAAGTAAGAAAGTATATTTTATTCCACTCAAAAAACTGTGTTCTGGCACGAACATTTATTGCATGTTAATGAAGTTGTATTACTTAAAGAAAATTCTGTGTTGCTTTCAAGCTAGGTCACCCCATTTTGTATCACAAAGGTTAAAGACAAACTGTACTATATTATGTTGTTCATGTCCAATTACCTGGCTGCTTCTTTTTCCATGTTAGCTCATATCATAACATTATTACAATAAGGCCGAGAAATTTTGATTTTGGTAGCTGTTACATGTCATAATTATGTTAACAGTAGGTCTCTGTGACCTATAAATAAGATATCTTGAAATATGGAGACTCCTGACAGGCTGAGGCCTAGTGCTGAATCCAGAAATTCTGAAATAGGGGGACCAGTTTGAGGTCAGGGAAGGGGCCCACAGCCACAATTAAAACACTCATTTATCAAATATTGCGTATTTTTTGGACTCAAAAGGGAGGGGGCCAGGGGCCCCTTTTAATTCCGCCAGTGGGCTCATGACTAGAACATACTAAACCTACATTCATCAAACCGGGCCTGGGGGCATACAACTTAGACAAGCTCACTTTTGATCTCAGTCTCACTTTTCCACTATATATTCCTTAAGTGAGACTGGGATAAAAAGTTAGCCTGTCTAAGTTTTATGTCAACCAGGCCTAGTCAATTACTGTTTCTTACTTTGAAAGGTTTAATATTGAAAGTATCTCATCTAAATAACAGTGAACTTTAATCAAGGCGAAGTTTACATTACAAAGATGAAATTATAATATCCCAAAAACCTCATGAATATTGGAGTATCCTTTGAAAAAAATGTTGAATTGAAAAAAAACCTACACATTATTTCTCATAATATTCTTTACAGCAATGTATGACATATATATTTCTTTTGTGTTCTCGCATACATGAAGCCTCCGTCTAACAGTACTTTCAGTACTTTGATTTTGACATGCAACACTAAAGAAATGATTTTTTCTTATTTGTTTCTCGATCCCGCGGTTTGTTTATTGCATTAATGGACTGGTCCAATAAAAATAAACAATCGTCTGCATGCAGATGTCTGATCTATTATATGGCTCTGTTCAGATGCACACAATAAATAAGAAAGCAGTGAAAAATCTTGGATTTTTCTTTTCACAAAGGCCTAGATACTGAATTTACTTATTTCATTCTCAATATAAGATAGTGTCACTTCCCCCCCCCCCCCCTTTTTAAGAAAAAAAAATAATGAACACCCGTTACTACTCTTTACTTCAGAGGAGAAAATACACTCTAGCAAAATGTGTATTTAATTAAATACACTCAAGCAAAATGTGTATTTAATTATATCCATCTTTTAAAATGTTTACAATGCATGATTTGACAACAGATTTTATAATAGGTGTTACAATGTAGCTTGAAATCAATTTCGATCCAAAGGCAGGTCACTCCACTTGCAGACCCCCTCCCCCCCCCACCACCACCACCACCACGGTGTAGAGATGATTCTTCTACAAGTTAAACCAAGAACTCTGTCGAGACTGAAGCTCTACTGGATTTTACTTAGCAAAGAAAGAGAAAAGTAGAAGTTGGGAACTGAAACTTTACAACAGCAATAAATAGTCTAAGAATAATGATCCTTGATGAAGTCTCTTTATGTTCTCAGCGTAATCTCTGTACTTGCATGCCACATTGTATTATAATCAGACTAAAACTGTATTTAGGATAATATTTTGATAGTATTTTACAGAAATTTCTATCTTTAGTAACCAAGGCAATATTTTTCATCAAAATTAAAAAAAATGATAATATAGAATACAAAGAAAGAGAAAAGTAGAAGTTGGGAACTGAAACTTTACAACAGCAATAAATAGTCTAAGAATAATGATCCTTGATGAAGTCTCTTTATGTTCTCAGCGTAATCTACTTGCATGCCACATTGTATTATAATCAGACTAAAACTGTATTTAGGATAATATTTTGATAGTATTTTACAGAAATTTCTATCTTTAGTAACCAAGGCAATATTGTTCATCAAAATTTAAAAAAATGATAATATAGAATACTAGTAATGTTTCTTAGTGTAGTCTACTTCTGTGGAAAATTATATTGAAATCAGAACAAAACTGTAGGAAACGTTGTATTTTGAAAGTATTTCACAGAAAGTTCTATGTTTAGTAACCATGGCAACATCGTTCATAAAAATCGAAAACCAGTAAACAGAATTGTGCATCCCAGTGTAGTCTACTTGTGCGCCAAGTTATACTGAAATCAGACCAAAACTGTTGGAGGAGTAGCATTTTGAATCAATTTCACAGAAATTTCTATTTTTAGCAACCACGGCAACACCGTTCATTGAAAAACCGGTACACAGAATAATGTATCTTAGTGTAGTCTACTTCGTGCTCTAAGTTATATTCAAATCAGACCAAAACTGTAGGAGGAGTGGCATTTTGAAACAATTTCACAGAAATTTCTATTTTTAGTAACCACGGCAAAACCGTTCATAAAAATCGAAAACCGATATAGAATAATGTATCTTAGTGTAGTCTACTTGTGTGCCAAGTTATACTGAAATCAGACCAAAACTGTTGGAGGAGTAGCATTTTGAATCAATTTCACAGAAATTTCTATTTTTAGCAACCACGGCAACACCGTTCATTGAAAAACCGGTACACAGAATAATGTATCTTAGTGTAGTCTATTCGTGTGCCAAATCAGACCAAAACTGTAGGAGGAGTAGCATTTTGAAAAATTGTTTACAGACAGACAGACGGACGGACGCTGGACGCATTACTATCGCAGAAGCTCTTCTGGTCTCTAACCAGTAGAGCTAACAAATCAAGATTTCAATTACACAAGGTTCTCAAAATATAAAGTTTGGATATGTTTTAAACCCACAAAAGTATTGCTCAAAAGGTTTATCACTCTTCATGCAGATAAATTGATTGATTTAGTCAGGCAAGCTTTTTAAAAAGCTGTTACTTGTGAGAAATTGTCATATCTCGGCAACAGAATGGGTGGATAAGAATATCCTTTCCAAAAATAAGCATGGCGACCATTAAAACACAAATCTTCTGTCTCGGGAGAGACCTTTATTCAAGATGGATAGAGAATGGGTGCCTCCTTTTTATCATATCTAATATGTTTAAAATCTAAAATAAACGATATCTTAGGTATTTAATAATTATATTATTGTTCAAATATTCAACTATTTTTCAAAGTGATAATTGGAGGTCTTTGATAGCAAATTGCTTAATTAAGAATACATATCTTTTCAAACTTGCTTTCACTGGGCAAGATGACAAGTATCATTTTTTTACCATCTGCCTTCCTTCACTAAAACAATCAATCCAATCATTAATTGAATTTATAGGAACTCATTTATCTCAATAAACTGTGTAATTGCAAATACTGAATTAAAAGCCCATTAGGCTCTGAAGTACATAGTAATTAACAAATTAAAATGTAAATGATAAACTTAAGGTTTTAAGTCATAGTTTAGACTAATCCATACTTGAAAATTTATTATGTTAACAATTAACACTTTAAGAAGAATCCTTTTTAAAAACTTAATTTTTTGTATTAAAAAAATACAAGTTAAAGAAATTTCAATGCATATTCGTCTGATAAATAAAATGAACCGATAAATGAAGCATTAACACACGGTTTGATTAAAGTGCATAAGCATAATAGTTTATCGTATTTTCTTAAACCTTTACACAATTTATTACCATGTTCACAATAAATCACATAAAAGGACATCCATAAATCGGAATTTAGTTTGCAGCTAAGACGTAAAGTAAATACATGTATATGGAACTTAATCCCAAATGTATTACAACTAAAAACTAATTGTCTATGACAGGCTTTGGTATGGGAAGGTTTCAATTACAGTACGAGATCAAAATATAAAAATATACACATACATGAAGCATTAAGATATAGGTGCACACACAGAACCAACCAATGACATAAAAAAGAAACATCTTCACACACCTTCACGACATCCAATATACAGCCACACATACAACAACACTCAAAGCTTTATACAGCAGCACTCCAAGATATATTTGCAATAAAACCAGCATTCAGACATAAATCAGCACACAAACACCAGCACATAAACATTAACACCCAAAGAAACCTAAGCTTAGAACAAACAAGCACCCAAAGATACACCAGAACAAACACCAGCACCCAAAGATGCATCAGAACAAACACCAGCACCCAAAGATTCATCCATCAGCACAAATACCAGCACCCAAAGATACATCAGAACAAACACCAGCACCCAAAGATGCATCAGAACAAACACCAGCACCCAAAGATTCATCCATCAGCACAAATACCAGCACCCAAAGATGCATCAGCACAAACACCAGCACCCAAAGATACATCAGAACAAACACCAGCACCCAAAGATGCATCAGAACAAACACCAGCACCCAAAGATTCATCCATCAGCACAAATACCAGCACCCAAAGATACATCAGCACAAACACCAGCACCCAAAGATGCATCCATCAGAACAAGCAGCAGCACCCAAAGATACACCAGAACAAACACAAGCACCCAAAGATACACCAGAACAAACACAAGCACCCAAAGATGCATCAGAACAAACACAAGCACCCAAAGATACATCAGCACAAATACCAGCACCCAAAGATTCATCAGAACAAACACCAGCACCCAAAGATGCATCAGAACAAACACCAGCACCCAAAGATTCATCCATCAGCACAAATACCAGCACCCAAAGATACATCAGCACAAACACCAGCACCCAAAGATGCATCCATCAGAACAAGCAGCAGCACCCAAAGATACACCAGAACAAACACCAGCACCCACAGTTATATCAAGTTATCTCAGATTCTTCATTGATAACATCACAAACTTTCAAGCTGGCTTTTAAATGAAATATGGAGAAAAGGAACGGTAATTAAACTCAAAAGTATTGGAACAATACAAATGGACAGAAGAACAAATCCTGACCTCTAACAATAGGTCATAAAAATACTAAAGAAAGGGATCGTCCTTGTGACGTGTAAAATACAGGCACGTAGCAACGGGGGGGGGGGGGGGCAGGGGGGGCCTGCCCCCCCCCCCAACACTTTTTTTGCCAACAATACTTTTACTATTGAAAATGTTAATTGAAAGGCTGGTTGCCCCCCTCCCCCAACTTTATACTAAAGTAAAGTAACATGATGGAAATAGTGTATTGTAAGCTTAAAAAATGGATATTTGAAAGGAATTGGTAGTGAAGAAAGTTTGCCCCCCCCCCCCCGAAATAGGATTTTCGACTTTCGGCAATTTCCTTTTTTTTTTTTTGCTTGTCAACTTTTTCAGGCAAGTAAAAAAAAAATTCTGTGGCTGGCCCCCCCTTTCAAAATCGATGCTACGTGCCTGAAATATGAAAGCCATGCACAAAAAAGAGATCAAACGTTATTGGCAAGGTTAAATTTCTAGCAGACATACAGACAGACAGTTGAACATTGTAAATTAACCATTCTAAATACCACCGATTCTACGATTAGGGGTGGGAGGGGTTATAAAAATGGATGTGTTTGTAAAATACTGATACCCCTATTTGGCAGCTAATGGCCAAGGTAAAGTAGGCCGTTTTCATTAATCAAGGAAAATTTTCAAAAAATATCATTATGACCCAAAAGACAGGTCTTGTCACAACGTGCACACGTGGGGAAAATGCAAGTCCTAGCACTCAAAGTTCAGAAGTTCTAACTGAGATCAAGTTTATTTTAAGTAGGTAAAACCTTCAAGCGTCAAGAGTTCAAAAATTGAAGCCAAAAAAAAAAGGTCACAAGGAATACAAGGGTAAAATATAAAAATTCTACAATCAAATCAGAACTGCGCATGATGGACGAAAAAGCTTCGCAAAATGTATGGTTTATGGATAAATAAGAAATTTATGTAGTTTGAACTGAGGCGAAGAATTGTCTCAGAAATGAAACGCTGACCACAACACCACAAAGTTCGTAACAGGTTATTGCGCTGACATGACCCTTGGATAATTGGACATTTCTCAGAAAGTCACTAAAGGGCATATCAAGGTAGAGTGGTCTTTGCTCCATGTTTTTTTAAATATTGAAAATGTTTATTTTTTAACATACTTTGAAGATATACTTTCATATAAAATTGAGCACAGACCTAACACAAAGTCTACATTATACGAAATAGTCACAAGGAATAGAGAATCTGTGACACTAACCATTAAAAGATGATAGAAAAGGACAGACAGACGGACATCCCAAACACCATTCCCCCGAATCTTTCAGATAACAAGGGAATTTTAAAAAACAGACTCTAACGTTATATATACGTATAAAATAGTTTTTTTCATTAAGTATTCAAAATTATTTTAATTGAATGCTTTTATCTTTTGAATGATTCACATTTTACCCTCTGGTTCTGATAAACAAATATGATGAATAATATAGTTAATTTGACTACTTCCCGATCCTAAATGGAATAAATTTACTGATGCGAAACGGAGATTCCAACTCTAATTAAGCCCTCCATAATACCTTCCTATAAAAGAAACAAACATTCGATTTTGTTGAAAAATGTCCATGTATACCATCTATGCAGTGTATATACATGTATATATATATACAAGTAGTAAGTACCGGGTCCCTGCCAAACAGTAAAATTTTACTTAGAGTCATTAAATTTTAAATTTTCCTACATCAGGATCTCAAAATACCAACAGACACTAGTATTGCATATCTAAGAATAAAATATTCATCAATAATACATTTATAAAAAATTATCTCCAGAAAAATGTATAAATAAGATATTTACAGACCCAATAAATTGACGTAAATATTGACAAGAAAAGTTTAATTCGACTTCCTTCGTCAAGAATAAAAGAACGCATCGATCTTACAAAGTTCATATTAGCCATTTTTATTGAACCGTTATCACGTTTTTTTAACTACTTCATTAGATATTACTTCGAAATCAAATAATTAGTATCATTGCTACACGTTGATTACCCCTTTGTGTATTTCATTTGATATAAATATATCTACAGTAGGATTAAATTCAATATCTATGACCGCATAAAGCTTACCTCTGTCTGTCGGACTTTCGACCAACCGAGTCACTGAACCGGCGCTCTGCGTCATTTTTTGATTGATCACATCACTTTAGTTTACTTGGTTCACTTTTTAAATTGTTGAAACATTAAACGAAAGATATTATTAAAGAAACAAAATTAAGTCGTTGTAAAACTTTAACAATCCATTTCAAGGACGACGACATGACAAGATCCTGATGAAATTCCATTTCAGTACATTTATTAATTTTATCAAATTGTATGCAATTTAATTAATTAAAGAAATTTTTTTGGGATTGCATTTTTAATAGCAAATACGCTGTATATAACTTTAAAAGTAAAGATTTAATAGTAATATTACTAATTCATTTTATCATCAATTGCTGACGCATTGCACAATTACCCCGCATGTCTGATAATGCAGAAAGTAAACAACAAAAAGAATTATAAATCGAATTTCTGTGGGTAGTGTTTAGTACTTTCGTAAAAAATGTTTTCAAAAAAGCACCCTTTAATGCAGGGTGATAACACTGAGATGATCTCAGTATACATCTACTGATTGTCTGGACACATTTGACATTAAATTATTCAGCAGCCCAGCCTCGTATTTCCCCGTATTAATTCTATTGGTTTCATTAACGAGGTACAGCGACACCTACATGATTTATGGAAGTTAAATGTCACATGACATGGAAGAGATAAATGACAGAAACCGAACAATAGTAAGCAACATGACGTAGATAAGGAAAAATAAAGTAATTTTAACACTTAAACTTACATGTACCTGTCAGGTTGTAGTAGTTTAGGAGAGTCATTATCACTTTATTTTTAAAGACACCATGAATCATTGTGTTGTTTTTAAAATGCGTTTCCTTTCCCCATAGGAAGACGAGATGTAATACACGATGAACTTACATCTTTAGACTGGTCAGAAAGTTAATTTACAACTCACCGCTCATCATGAGCAAGGATTAAACCTTTTGTATAGATACGCATTATTCTGACTATAGAATCTTTGGAAGAAATGGCAAACTTTTTAAATGAAAAAAAATGTATTCCATACATGTAATTCAGTGTTAATTGCTTATTTTTAGCAGTTGATTGTCAAGACTTTTTGAGATAGCTTTTGCCACACTTACATAAGACAGAAACAACATACTTAATTCTTTTCAGAAATAAAGGGTTCCAATGCTAGAATATGAACTTGACATCATTGTTCATTAATATGGACTGTCAAGAAATAGAGCCATTTAAAAAAGTCAAATCGTGAGCTAAGTCATTAACATGGACCTGTGATAACTGAGGTGTAACCTTCCCTTGTCGTCTTGTCACAGCCGCCGTGACTACTTTTCACGGTTGAGTGAACGAATAAATCTGTTGACCACACAAATCTAAAAGAATGGTCTAACAATTCGAGTCATCCTTCGACGGCAGGCTGTATTTTGCAAACATTGTCATTGCATCGGCAATGGATAGTGTGAGAAGCTGAATTTGCGAAATTTTGAGGTGAAACTATATTCTGAAAATTCTGGTATAATTAACTTATTTGTCAATAGCTTGTCTCATCTAAGAAATTTTGGTACATTAAATATACTCACGAATGTCGAATTAACTGGAGACAAACTCCATTTGCAAGTAATAACGGTATATTACTAAATATAAGATTAAAGGGACGTCTATAAATGAAAATTTGAAGTAATCACGTTTATCACAAAGTTCAGTCAATTGTCATCGACACCATATAATCTATAGAAACGCATAGAATTCATTATATTGATTTAAAGACGTATTTACTGGGGGGGGGGGTCTTTTACTGGTAAAATATCCAATCAAACTGTTGTGTCAGACACTAGCGTCTTTCATTTTGAGTTCAGTCCCCAGAATCATGAATCATTTTAGTAGACTAAATTGTAACTTAATTTTGTTATAAAAATCATGAAATTTGAAATGTCTTTCATGCTGTTAATATTAAATAATAATATTTATCTTAACTTCTGACCATAGTTTAAGACTATTTCGAGATCATGTGTCTGATAATAATGATCTGCTAATAACGGAGCACAATTAGTACCCACGGGAATGCCAATACATCCAAATAAGATAAATATTGTCAGGGATACAAAATTAAAAAATAACATTGGATTTCTTGTGTGTAGAACCAGAATGTATTTAGTGAAAAACGAGTTTGCATGTTATCAGGTAGAAAGGGCATTTTTTTTTTGTAATGAAGAGGTAGTAATCGATGACCTGAAAAGGGCTGGTGTCGAGTGAGGAGTCCGAGTGGTTGTATAGAGTATCGAAATCGTCTATTTTGACGCTTTACATTCTAAAACTGGACTGAGTTTGGTTAATTTTCTAAAATTTCCTTACAGCGTGCACCCTTACATATTTTCGAAATTCTGAAAGAATTCCTATTTTCTGTGTATAAGGCCTTCGTGAAAATATGGCCAACACATCCTACAACCAAAAGACGGAGAGGAGGTCTAGGACAGATAGGATGGACGCTTTATGTGGCCAATGGATTCATCCTAAACACGAACGAGCATTATTGTTGTACGAAAAAATAACGGTTTAGTCAAATGAATATTTCTGACAAAATCCATATTAGATATCATATGTTTAACAGTGTGTGAAGGTTTGATATCCCGAGAAGGAGGGAGATCCTACCAGTCTATGAACAGTGCAACATGATAAATGTTTTTTCCACTTAAGACGGATATGAAAATCTGTAATCAGCATCCAATTTTAACGGTTCCTTAAAGGACAGAAATAAAACACAAATGATATGGATTATAAAAATTAATAGCTGTTGTAATAATCGATTGGTCAACATCATCAATCTTCAAAGCAACATTTCTAGAAGCATAAAAGCACACCCAAGACTATGAAGTTAATTTTAAGTAGAAGAAAGTATATAGTGTTGGCCTTGGAGCCCGACTTTTACCTATTTTGCAAAATTTTACCAAACTTAAACCTTGGTAAAAAAAATTTTGAACTGATAATGCCAGTTAATAAACGTTAAGGAGATCCGATACACAGCTAGGATAGATAACTCTAAAATAAAATATTTAATTTAAAGTCTCAAAATGAAGCTTGATAATGAAATATTTCCCTGAATCAATTTTCATTAAATGCATCCCAATACGGTTCAAGATTCTATGAAATCATACTATTGATATTGTAAAAAGTTGATATTTGTACACCACAAAAGTATTAAAATTAATTCATTTTTATAGTAATCGAACTTCTTTTCATGTATATCATTAGATACTAATTTGTATTAGCATGATATGGAATTAGAAGTGATCTGCAATGTCTTGCAATGATATCACAAGCATTTTTAGCCGGGCTTATTGCTCAAAGAGCAATTGCCGGCTTATGTGATCTTGTTCAAGGCAGGATGTTGACCCCATAGTCGCCATTTTAAAGTTACGTGCAAAAATATAGTTCTTACTCTCAACCGCTTTTGAGATAATACAAACGCTAAATAAAGCAACAAAAATAAAACGAAATTTTATCTATATAAAACAAACATTAGTAGTAATGACTTTGAAAACTTCATAAGTCAAAGAACATAGTTCATTAGTAAGGATTTTTGATAATCAGTTTACCGTATTCTCTAACATACGATTAAAGCAGGAAAGGGAACCAGACTGGCCTGTTTGTTTACATTCAGCTGCGGTACCAGATTAAAATTCTGATTCTACAATATTAGGATTGAAAAATTTCTCACTGTCAGCGTCTTAATTTATATTGATAGTTTTAAAATAATTTTTTCATCAGAATATAAACAATTCATGTAAGCAATGATATCACAAGCATTCTGAGTACTTTGATTCATTACTAGTAAGTAGAATAAAACAACTGAAATAAATATATAGAAGAACTAAAATATATACAATGTATAATGCCTTAGAGCTGCGGGGTATAATAGTTGATCCTTACGTCTCCAGTTCAAATACAGTGTGGGACGTACAGACCGTCCCTCAGATGAGACAGTCTTAACCGAGGTCCCGAGTCGCAGTAGATTTCTCATTGCTCAATGGCCCAGAGTGCCGAGTATACACTTGTTGGTGAAAATTTGCAGCCCTCAAACGGCTGCGCGGTGTTGTCTCGAGAGGGACATAACAATCAATCCATGGGTACCAAAAATTTTGACTCTTCGACCTTGACCTTTAAGTTTGACTTGCTTTTTCAAAATTCAACCTTTGCCACAAGTTTTGTACGTTTTTTTTCAAGGATTCCACATTGTTTTTCGTAAGACAACGCCTTCTTTAATTTTTGATGCTAAGAATAAACCCTTTTAAAATCTTTGATTTTTGACCAGTCATCTCATGTCCTTTTAAAAACTTTTTAACGGTTAGTGCTAGGACTTTTATATTTCAAAGGCGTTCGTGACAAACCTTCCCATGGGTAAAAACAATTTTGACCTTTTATCTACTTTTGAAAAACGTTAACTCTGCCTATATCTTCTGAAAAGTTGATTTTATGGGTTTCATCTTTCAAACGTGTATTTTGTGTGACAAGACCTAAAAAGCGACAACTTTGTTCTTTTACCCTTGACCTTGATGTTTGACCTACACTAAAAAAAATCTTGAATATTTGTGATAACTTGTGAAATGTTGAAGTTAGGACCTTTTTCACAAGTGTATTCCATCTGGTAAGAATTTCTCCTGAGTACCAACAGTTCTGTTTGACCTTTTGTCCTTAACCTTGGAGACTGACTTTGAGAAAAAAAAAATGACCACGGTCATATGTTTTGAACGAATGATGTAAGGACTCTCATATATCACAGATCATGAGATGTATTCTATGTGAAGATCATTCTTTGCCCAAGGGTGTTAACGTTTTTATTTAACCTTGACCTTGTGGTTTGACTCGTATCTAAAAACACCAACCTTCGTCATGAGCTGTTTTACTGGGGCATCAGTGTTTCATATACACATCTTGTTATTCCAATGAATAATGTGTAAACGAAAGCACATGTTACAATGCCGGATTATCATCAACAGAAGATGTGAATGGCGTTCAGAATTAGTTATAATGACACTTGACCTAGTACCAGGGTTTGTCTTGACTTCGCATCACCTCACGTCAGAGCACTAAACGTTGCAATTAAACGACTATATGTAACTTGTTTGCAATAAATATTGAAAATATATAATTATTGCAAAAAGTTTCAGTAATCTTCAGGGGATATATACGGTACATTTTGCTTTGAAAAAAGATGGGAGGGGTGGGGTGGGGTTATCATCATTGAAATGGTGTATAAATGTAATATAAACCATGTAATATTACAAAAAGTAGAAATATCTTCCTTTTTTGTATGTTCCATTTAAAAAAAAAACTTTTTACATCTTAAAACAAAGCTTTTCTTATAAATGAAGTGTCAATTGAATAAAATTGTTTTAAAATACATGAAATATAGTTATAAATTAGCGGAGCGATATATGCAGTGTTTTTGTTCACGTGTTTTGTGCATGTTTTGTTTAATGAAATTATATATATATATAAGCTGATATATAACTCAAACACAGCCATCATCCATACTTTCAAATCAGAGAAATTCTTTTGTACTCAAAATATTAATAGTTTTCATTAATCAGTAGCTCTAGATTCTCTCTTAATGTCGCCTATTTTCTCAGAAAATAATTGTAAACACCTACCCTCAAATATTACACGTGGACTCCACATGTCGAAACAGGAAGTTACATGAAGTCAGCAAGTATACGGGATTTCCTTTTCATTCAGCTGGTTATTTTTAATACGAGGCCCTAGGACCTTATTGGTCACCTGAGTACACGTCAACCTTGTAAAGAATCTCTACTACTTTTATATAAAAAAAAGTAAACAGATAGATGAAGATGTTTTAAAAGACTAAGACGATTGGGGATAATGAAATAGTCTAGCACTCTACATGCTGCATCAACTCAAAATACGAGATCTGTTTATTTGTTTGTACTTTTCAGTGCTCACATACTCCTGACCCATTCATCACTGTCATCAGACTACACAACATTTAGTGCATGAGCATAATCAGCATATAAAACAGTACTCTTAGTAAACCGGTCTCTTCTTCCTGGAAGAACATCTGATGATGCAAAAATATGAGACAATCTGCTGATGAATGACATCAAAACTTCACGATAGCAATGACTTTAATATTTCTATTGTCTACTTCCCCTTATTTATATGTACACTATGCCATTATTATTCATATATATAGATCACCTCTCCCAGTTGATTTGATATGCCAGAGTTCTTGCCTTGAACAAGCTATTCATAAATAAGTTGATGATACAAGGCATCATCCCTCTCGTTTAAAGTCAACATTTTGCATATTCTTCAGCAAATAAAATATTTACAATGCTGATTGACGTTTTTAAATTTTTTTTCCTTCAAAATTTCAGTTTGAAAACAAGTTATATTTATTAATAAGGTAATCAAGCATGAATTACCATTACTCTAAGCCTTCTTTTTTGGCTCCTTTTCTTTTTCTTTTCTACATTGTTGTGAAACCAAAGCAAGAAATAAAAACAACAAGAGGAATTAACAATCTATTGTTTCAAAACTATCAAGTTGAGCATATCTAAACATCATTAACAGTACAAAGTACATCAACATCAGTATCAATTTAAATCCTCTCCTCGCATACAAAACAAAAATGAAAAGAAAAAATAGCACCAAAAAATAAGATAAATGTGACGGTTACACTAATATGAGCAGCTGTAAAACCTAATGCTCTTTAAGGTTATAGAGATTTTTATGATTGCTGATCTCCCTGTGTAACCATAAAAACTTTAAAATGCCCGAATAATTAATGGATACATAAAAACATGTCAACAAAGACCTGCATGCCAAAATGCCCAGAGATGCAAATCTTATCGACAAATCTGAACATGTACCATACTTTAGGAAACTATAAACACTAATGGACTTTAATAAATTCACATCAGAAAAAGGCTTTTGCACAAACTTAATTTATCTAGTTCAATTTCAACAAAATAGTACCTGCCTTGTATTTCCAGGATTTTAATAAAAAGAAATTGAATTATAAGAGTTCAGAAATCAAATTTTAAAAATTACATTGGGAAAATAGGATTATATAATAGTAACTCTACCTAGTGAATTTTAAATTGGATCTTTAATAATTAATTTACATTTCTCTTAAAATCTATGTCAAATTACTCTAACTACATAAAAGAACTCTTCAATGAGAAGTATGTCTTCAGATCTTCCTTAAATCCTAATCTATTGTCTGAAATATTGAGTCTCAACCTGAGGCAATGCTAATAACTTAAAATATAAATATGGTAAAGAATTTCTTAGAAAACTAAAAAAAAAAAAAAATAAATAAATGAATAAAAATAATCCAGGACAATTTGCTATAAGATTATATGGAAATTCTTTGAACATATGGAAATTCTTTGTAAAATGTATGCAATATGAGAAAGTATAACAAATGTAATAAATATATGTATTATGAACATTTCAAATGATGAAAATAAAAGAATATGTATGACAAATACATATGATATAATTTTACTAGGTGCAGTTATAAATAATTCAAGTACTTGGGTTTTTTTTTGGAGATCACAGAAATCAAACACTAACAAACATTACATTCATTATATTCAAAAAATCAATGTCTAATGCCAGTGAGAAGAAAACATCAAATTAAATTATTTAGGTGGGATGGAAAATAAAACTGAAATATATATCATAAATTCATTTATAACCACAATTATGACAGTTTTTTCCTTCATGCAAAAGAGAGTAATCTCTCAATGCATGTTAGTCCAATGGTCTAATTGTAAACAAAACTCTCCGAGGAAACTGTAGCTCTACTGGTTTCATCTATTTATCAACTTAATTTATATAAACAAATTAAAAGTGAGTATTTCATTTAGAATCCCTGATTTTTTAAAACTTTCACAAAGCTTTACTCAAGGTGAAAGAAAAAGTTGAAGAACTTTAAAATAATATGAACTTTGGGGTGGTGTTGGTGAGGGAGGGTGTGTGTGTGTGTGTGTATGTGTGGAAGGGGGGATAACCTCTGAAGTTTAAATGAAAAAAAAAAGAAGTTCAGATTACCAATTCATGGTATTCAAAATATTGATGTATTTTGTCATTATTTAGTAACCCTAAGCCAGAAAGCCAGAGAGGCTGACCAGGTAAGGATAAAATTTATTTGATATAACAAGTTAACCCATTATATCGAAATACAGATACAGTGTAACAGACACCTTGCCATCTTAAAAGCTACTCAGGTATACAACCTATGGAACTATATGTATGGAACAGATCTGTAAAAATAAAATAAACCACTGAAAGGCATTTCTCATCACTATTTTATATCTGCTTCAAATTCATTATTCAATAACTACTGAAGTACAATCAAATAGGAATTCCCCCCCCCCAAATAATAAGAATACAAGTACCATTATGTGTTAGCATTATGGTGTAAAAAACAATATGAAAAGAGGACATCATTGCTACCTGATAAACAAATGATTTCCTTAAAAGTAAAAAACAAATTCAGTGTATTCAGAAAAAATAAGTGAACATCAATAGAACGATGTTATCAAAAATGTTCAGTAACTCGGTATCACAAATGCAGCATTGAAAAGATTCTGTATACTGGGAAATTTTTCGCCCCCGTTTTATTTTTGCCCCTTTCGCCCTACCCTCATTTGGGTGAATTTAAAATAAGGCAAATTCAAAGAAAACAGTATATTTTCTTAAACAAAACTATGACTGGGTGAATTTAAAATGGGGCAAAAATATTTACAAGTGTGAAAGGGCAAAAATAACATGAGTGAAAATAACCCTGTATACAGTATTCATTTTATTGAACCTTAACACAGCATCATTAATATGTCAGTTAAAACTCACTACATACCTTCAAATCACATAAAAAACAATATATCACACTAAACACATTTACTGTGGAATCATTACATTTTGTGGGCGGTCCATTTGTTATGGACACCCAAAACCATAAAATTACAACTTGACCATTAGAAATGAAAATGATCCACAGTTAAGGAACAACTCTGTACAGCCATAAGAATGTTGCCTCCCTTGTGTGGGGAATATTAGGGAGCGTCACTATACAGCCATTCTTGTGGGAGATTTGGGATCATCTCTATATAGTCATAAGTACATGTATGTTACAGGCCTTACATGGGATTAGGGAGCATCACTATATAGTCATAAGTATGCTTCATGGCTTGCCAGGGATTTGGGATTATTTAAGTACAATCATAAGAATGTTACACGCCTAGCGGGGGACTTGGGATCCTCACTACAAGTGCCAATGGGCTCTGGATTAATACAGGCCAGGCTGGGGTTCAAACAAGCTGCCAGTCCCTCCTTCACCCCTCCTGGATCCCCCACAGTAGAGCGATGCTCTAACTTTGGGCTGTTCTCATTTTCAATGTTCAGGTCTAAGGACTCTCCAAGTCCTTCATCTGCACGAAGGGCACCAAGACCCCTCCTTGGACTGCGGCGACGAAGATGATTTGGTTTTTCTAGAAAAGACACAGATGTATTGTCCTTTTCTGACCTTTCTGAGGCCTTGACCTGTGAAGATTTATCCAGGGAGGTGTAATCTGGGGGAGGGTTTTTGTTGTGTGTCTCATTGATTGTTCCCATGGTGATTGACCTCTTTAACCTCTCTAAGTTGACTTGGTTGCGCCGTCTGCAAGATCTTCGATCTGCAAGGGAAATAAAGTAAACAAATACAATTCTTTTTTGATAATATGCTATTCAAATAAACTCCTTTCAAAACATTAATTGCTAGATAGTATTTAGGTTATGAAATGATAAATTTATATTTTCAATTAAAAAGAATTTTACATGAAGAGAAAAAAAATTTTTACAACATAGAGTGGTGTGAGAAGCCAGGCAGTTTAATTTCTATCAGTTTGCAACAAAGGACAACAAAACACAGTGTTCAAAAAAGCGGGAAAAAAAGGTAGAAAAATAGTACATCTAATGTCAGAGAAAAAACCTCTACAAGCAGCAAAAAATATATGGCACTACACATATTATTATATACGAATTGCATTTTTTTTTAAATTTAGAGACATTATTGCGAATTTATATCAGAAGTACAGACTAGAAACAAGAAGTCACAAAGCTCACCTGAATCAACATTGCTCTTACTAAATTCTGAGTCTGAAATACCTGATACTTGACTTAGGCCAAAACTAGTTCAACTTGAAGCACTTTGCAATGTTGAATACTGGCAAATATTGTATTTTGAAATCTACATACAAAGCAAGTTTATTTATACTGAAAATGTCCCTATATATTTATACTGAAAATGTCCTTATTTATACTGAAAATGTCCCTATAAATTACTGGTAAACTGAAAATGTCCCTATTTATACTGAAAATATTCCCTTATACTGAAAATATTCCTACATTCTGAAAATGCTGTACCTTCTACTGAGAAGAAACCATGCAATGACAAATGGATGAAAAACCACCAATTAATACTTTCATCTTTCATCTACATAGTAAGGTTTACAACTTCATCACATATTTTCTTTGTAGCTGATTTGTCTTCAACATTCAAGTTCCAAGATTATTCTGGTGTTTTCTGATAGCACTTGACTATACATAAAAATTTAAGGTCCATGTCCTCTAGCGCTGGCTCCTCATTTAAAATGTTAGTTTGACATTCTATCAGAAATTCTAAGTGCATTTTATAATTAAATTGCAAACAATTTAGAAAATATTGCATCGTTCTGCAGTAGAAAATAGAAATGGACAAAAAGACATTTTGACTTCAAAAATTAATAAAGACATGTTTCGTTTTAAGAGTTATCTCTCTTATCAGAGTATCAATGGACCTTAAATAGAAATGAAATTTCAACATTTTCAATTTCTAGTAGAAAGATTTACTCAGCTTACTTAGGGATGTCCACCCAGAGAGAAAAAAATTAATGGTTAGTCTCAATTTAGTACAAAAGAGAAAATAACTAAGAAATCTACATATGGCATGCCAAATTCACAAAAATGAGATAAACCTAGTTTCACAATTGATAAACTAGGTTTATCGACTGTAAACTATAGTTTACAAACCGTAAACTATAGTTAACGATTCGTTAAGTATAGTTTTCATCTGTAAAACTATATTTAACAGTTGTTAACTATAGTTTACGAATGATAATCTAAGTTTACCTATCTGTAATAAGCGTTAACAATAGATTTTGTTGATAAACATAGATTCACGTTTGTAAACTATAGTTTACAATCGAAAAAGTTAAGAGTTGTTAATCATAGTTTCACAAATCATGAAATTATATTTATCAGATCATTAATTATAGTTAACGGTTTGTAAACTATAGTTTACAAATCGTGAAACTGTATGTATCAGATAATCTATGTTTTGCAATCGCAAATGGTTGTTTTCATTGTTAAGTATAGTTAACGGTTGTGAAACATAGATTATCGCGTTAACTATGGTTTACGGATGTAAAATATAGATTAACGTTGTTAACTATAGTTTACAGTCCGTAAACTATAGTTTACAACCGATAAACCTAGTTTATTGACTGTGAAACTATGTTTATCTCATTTTTGTGAATTTGGCGTGCCATATCTACAATTAGCAGAAAGCAGATTCTGCATAAATATATTTGAAGTTCTTGTATAATACTGGCAAAGCAAGATGAGTTGCTCAAGTAAAAAGTAAGAGATGTAAACAAGAAAGACACCTCAAAATCACTAGTATATAAACAGCAGTCAGTTTTGTTAGTATATGGCAAGCCATTGTTTTATAATTAGTACACATAATATGGAAACTATCTCACACCTTTCACAAGAAAATTCCAAGTCTGATTTTAGTAAGAAGGATTTTCCTGTGAAATACTTGCATACGAAGTATATATTTCAAGCCAATTATTTCATGTCCAAGCTTATACCTGAAGTGTAAGGGGGCCTGCTTCCATACTCCTCATACATCCAATCGGCTGTCGTCCAAGTGCTTGGGGGACTTTTATAAAACTGTTGTTTATATCATTGGATCACATACAAAAAATCACAGAAAAAAGGTAGTGTGTGAACTACACGACCATCAAATAATGGAAGACAACAGCTACATTCAAGCACTGCAGTGATTCTTATAGCCACAACATCACTATGGTAACAAAATGTAGGAGGAAAATGTCATCTGGCATATTGTCCCCAAACAAAAACAATGGATGACAGAAAAAATTTGGACTGCCAGATAACACAAGTGTATAAATTCTACAGTGAGATCTTGTATGGAAAATGTGGACTACCATGTGAATATCTGAGAAAAAAATAATGCTGTTTACAAAAACATGGAAGAACACTTTGTTTTCTCTGACAACTTTTTTGCATCCATATGGTAGCCCTGTAAGGCTAGAGAGGAAAAGACAAGCAAAGCATTGGATTGCTTTGATCAACACTGATATAAAAGGAAGCTTAATCCATAGGGAAGCCATTTTGACTCTGAGTGGAATCAAAACTCTCTGATAGCCCCCCACAGAGTTGTTTCCAATAACGCATCTTCTTACTGGTTGGTTTTGGCTGGTTGGGGTTCGGAGTTCGCATTCCGTTATTGCGTAATATTTCAAGCAGTTCATATCTAAAAGAGGATATGTCTTGTTTGATTTCTTGCACATCGTCCTCTGTCACTCCCTCCCCCCTTAATGGACCTCTTTGCTTTTGCATGATGTATCTTTTTATCAAGTCTTTCATTACACGCTGAAAAGTAAAACTTTTTTAATAAACTGTGTGCCACACAACATTTTTTTTGTTATAAGGTACATTGTGATTTAAGTTTACACCATATTAGACAAGATTTCGGATTAAAAAACATCTGGAATAGACAAGTTTCACTGTAAAAAGCAATAGTGTATTTAAATAATTAAAGATTGTTTTGATTTAATGACAAAACTCTTCTCCATAATAACATACCTGATACCTAATTTCTTTTTCATTAATTTTCTTTACAATTTTCTGGAAAAAAAGAAAATGTCAACAATAAAATTCTTAAACCAATTTAAGATTCTTTACCACATGATTGTGTCAATAAACTTGAATTTATTCAATAATTTACATGGTACTTTAAACTTATGAGACTATTGTAGCTCTACATGGCTTCGTGGATACTTTTGCTCTAGAGTCTATGGCGTTCAGCTTGACAAGAATGGGCACTCATATAAAGCACAATATCATTTGAACTCTGTTCCTTATATTCCACAAAGAATAAACTTACACGTATACTTTGCCATCTATTACTTGTCTGGTTGAGAGAACATGAACACAGATTATTTTTAAACCACAGAATCAGATAGATGAAGGACTTGGGGCTGGGGATGATGTTAAATGGAGGTGGGAGCGTTCCACTGTCCTCAAAATAACTCATCCACAGCTTGGACCGAGCAAACTTCCACTCCTCATCTGCCTGGCTCTGGAAAAGACATCACAGCATCCATATTTGATTACACAATACAAACTTTTTATCTATATAGGAGGGGTGTTCCAATACATATTTATCTTGTACGTACTTTCCAAAGTGCATGTACACAATTGAAAACACATTATTCCAAATTTGGTTGAAAATTTACCGTTTTTTAAATTACACACATATCATTCCAAAACTCACTGATGTATTATGGTAGGAGTTACTCATCATGGCTATGAGCAGGTTCAGGAGAACCACTAAGGCTATCCAGCTGTAGGAACCAAACATCAGCTTCCCGATGAACTCGGTGAATATGTGCTTCTCCTGTAGCTCTGCATTGTTCAGATCTATCAGGCCATAGATAGACCAATACAGGGTCTGCAGAATTTGAAATAAGCTGCAAGAGAGTTGACACACTTTTATGATCATATTTAATTGTATTTACACATTAAGGTTTTAAGATTTAATTGTCTAAAAGCTATTTGCATACAGGCATATAAAAAGATATAGACATTTAAAATAGCTATAGTACATATTTTGAAAAACAGGACAAACAGCATGTAATGAAGTTAAACAGCATTAGTACGTATGTAAGTTTTCTTTAGATATGAACATTTTCTTAAGTTTATATAAAACACATTTGTACTCTAGCTTGATGTAGACCTACTTTGCAAATCTTTTATATCTGCGATCACAGGATTCTTCTATATTCTGTTCCCTGCACTCCCTCTCTCGAAGTGTTGCATAGTACCAGTACAAATGATTCAAACCACAGGCGAAAGAAAACAGCACCAACCCGTATAACACTGCAAACTTCATAATGTCCAAAATCATACGACCCAGAGATATCTGTAGGGGCCCCAAGTGGGGATTCACTGTAAAAATGTAAATCAATTTCAAAGAACTAAAAATATTGGCTGCTGCAAACAGAGACTCTGCTATAAGATTTGGGTCGTAAGCATTCCAGTCTTTTCTTTCTAGTTGTGCACTTGGCTTATTTTCTTCTATTTCTTTCTGTACCTGTAGGAAAATAATCATTATTGTATTGATTTGCACAAAGAGAATGTACACGTAGGTTTCAATGCTCCATTTTGTTTAAAAAATTTTAATTACTGATCTTAGTTCAAGAAGAGTTATTCCCCTTGATAGTGAAGATCTGTATTATGCTGTGAAATCTTTGTATTTTAACTTTAATTTACAGGAACTTTATAAAATTTTGCTGAACTTACCTGTAAATAAGCTATTAACCTAAGTGTGAATGTTGCTATGTACAAAGAATTAGTAACAAAGTCCAGAATGTTCCACATATCATGGACATAATCATGTGCTCCTTCATCCCACAGCTGTTTGATCTCCGTCCATATTAGACCTGGAAAAGAAAGATTATACACAGGATTATAGTCAACAAAGAAATCCATAATTATTTTTTCTATAGATGTTTAAAATCATCATATTTTTAAAAATATGGAGCTTACAACATAATTTCATCTTTGACACTATTGATGTCGAATTGTATTCACTTTGAAATTTTAATCTCCATTTCTGAGTAAATTTATCATTGTAACATGCAATATAAGTATTTTCTAGCGGTGTCCCTTATAATCTGTTGAGAACCACTTTACCAGCTACATAGGCTAAGATCATCCACTCCACCATCGTGGCTGGGGCCCCTCTCCTCTCTAACTTGATCTTCTCTATGTCCGATCCCACTTTGGTTGATAAGCCAGGAATGGGAATCTCTACCCGCTGTGACACCAAAATCAGTAAAACTGTCCAACAAGAATTTATCACCAGTAAATACTCAGATCAACAAATACCAAACCAGGATAAAGATATTAATAAAAATATAATCAAATTTCATTTGCTTGAAGAAAAAAAGTCAAAATTGTCTAACATTTATGAAGTACAAGAACATTTTTGCAAATTGCAGATTCTAGTTATAATTTGAACAAGGATAGCTAAAGGATAATTAAATTGAAATAACAGAATAGACTATAAATATAGTAAATGAACTTACGTAGGAATGTAATATAAGAAGCACTGTGACAAATAAACTTTATAAAAGGCTTTCGTATAAGTTTGCCAAATCGACTCTTTGGTGCTAAAAGGTAAAATAATGACAGCAGTGGAAAAGTAAGTCCTATAAAAAACGTAATGGTCAGTCTGGATACGATATTATGTCGACGGAAACCCGGCAAACCCTCATACCACAGGGAGGCTAATAGCTGTTGGCAGTTAGGATGGGCCACAAACTAAATAGAAAACAAAAATAGAGTTATCGTTCTTTCAATATGCAAGTAACATCATTAGTTTGAAATAGAAAACTGGCTTTATCGTGCCCTAAAAATTTAAAGTTCTCAAAAAGTTTTTAAACTGGCTTAAAAATTAGTCGAGTTTATGACTGTGATAGATCAGAAAAGAATATGGCATAAAGGAGTACCATTCTGGAAATATGACGTCATTAATTTGATGCATTTCTCTATACTTTAAACAGAAAAAGCCTGAAAATTACCCATTTCAACGGTAATTTTCCTTCAGAAAATAGTGTCCACAGCCATGACTCACTTTACTTTTTGGATATGTTGTGCAAAATTCAATGAAAAATCACATATCTCAAAATCTTTGTGGGTGATGACTGTGGACAATATTATCTGAAAGAAAATTCTATGGAAAATTGGTGTCTTCTACAACTTTTTAAGAAAATAGAGAGGTTTAGCAAACCAACGTGTACGCGTACGTGTAACACCAGAAATCTGTGCATTACGTCATCACTTTTGCTAAAGAGAATTTCTACACGTATCCTCTTACGCAGGTTACGTGTAGATTGCTAAGTACACGTAAGTCAAAACTTGTAGCTTATAATTCTTTAACTGCTGTTTATTTTTCAAAAAGTTTGTGTTTCTCTAAAACTTGAATATTTAATGCAAATACTGAAAAAAGAACTGAACATCAGTAATTGAAAAACATTAATTTATAGGGAATTAAAATCACAACATCTAGATTTTCGAAACAGACTCTGATTGATTAACAAGAGGCCCATGGGCCTTATAGGTCACCTGAGCATTATGCAACAACTTTCCAGTGATTTAATTTGATTCATGTTTTAAGCCAGATGCTATGGCGTTCACAATTTTGAAAGAGGCACCATTGATCATCATAACAATACAAATAGCAGTTGCTTAGTTTGTTTACTTAATACCCATAGGTAGGGTTGGGGAACAAAAAATGCATTTCAAGTAATCAGTAATATTCAGCAATAATCAATAATGCCCCTTTCACACATGAACCCCTGACCCTTAAGCCTAAATCCAAACATTGCACAATTTTTGAAATGACACCCTTGCTTTTCAAAAATATTTGATTAATACCAAGGAGCAGATCTTAAACAATTCATCCAGTTTCAGTATATAAGTACACCCCCCCCCTATGGTACCCCTGACCCTGAGGCCTTGAAATTCACAATTCTGGAAGATTAGGGTCCTTGCTCATCATAACTAAATAGGTAGTTCATCTGCTTAATACCCACGAGCAGAGAAGAAAATTTTCAAAGATTTAATGTATTTTCACTATATAATCAATAGAGCCCCATATCACTAGAACCCCTGACCCTAGGGCCATAAAATCAAAATTTTGGAAGAGATATTCTTAATCATAACTATGTACTTAAATTTAATTCCTTGGAGCAGAAAAGAAATTTTTCAAAGAATTCATGTATTTTCATTATATAATCTATAGAGCCCCGCCCTTACACCCGAACCCTGACCCTGGGGCCATGAAATTCACAATTTTGGTAGAGGCACTCTTGCACATCATAACTATTACTTAGTTATTTTATTTAATACCCAGGAGCAGAGAAGAAGATTTTCAAAGAATTCATGTATTTTCACTATATAATCAATAGAGCCCTGCCCTAACACCAGAACTCCTGACCCTGGGGCCATAAAATTCACAATTTTGGTAGAGGCAATCTTGCTCATCATAACTTTGCACTTAGTTAGTTTATTTAATACCCAGGAGCAGAGAAGAAGATTTTCAAAGAATTCATGAAATTTCACTATATACTTATTTAGCCCCACCCTAGCACTAGAACCCATGACCCTGGGGCCATGAATTTCACAATTTTGGTAGAGGACTCAATGCTGATTACAATCATCAAACAGTTTGACTGCTTGATGTCCAGGAGTAAAGAAGAAGATTTTTAAAGATTGCATTAATTTTAGTGGTTTTTGCCCCACCCCTCAGGCCCCAGGGGGGCAGGGACCATGAAATTCACAATTTTAGTTCCCCTTCACCCATAGATGCTTTGTGCCAAATTTGGTTGAAATTGGTTCAGTGGTTGCAGAGAAGAAGCTGAAAATGTTCAAATGTTAACGGATGAAGCACGACGCACACCGCATGACGATGGACGAAAACAGATAGCAATAGGTCACCTGAGTTTACTCAGGTGACCTAAAAATATAAGAAATCTGTACAATCTTTTTCTCATAAGTACGTGCATATATTTATATAAAATGGTCATATACCTATCAAAATCATTGCTTTTTTGGGTGAATTTTAAATATAAACCTCTTTTACATTCAAAAACTTACAAGTACAAGTACAGATTATACTTTGCTAAACAAGAAAAAAATGTTAATGTGTTCGTGTAATTCTAACTTGTAGTTTACACGTACATGTACACGTACAAGTGAGCTTGCTAAACCTCTCTAATATGGGAAAATGCCCATGTTTATGATGTCACAATTGGCATTTATAAATGCATGTGAGAAAAATAATTTGTATGATTTTTCAGCTTGGAATTTCAATGATTCAGAAAGTGCGAGTTTTCATCTTTTACTTCAATTTCATTTTTAAGAAAATCACAGGGCATTATTTGTATTGAAACCATACCTTTTTCTTCCATTATAACATGTGTAATCTGAATCAAGTTATAAAGGAATTAATTATTCCATGAAGTATATCATATTTTATTTGATGAGGTCAATACAGCAGGAGTGCATTATTGATAAACAGTGAGGGCAATGATTTTGTAGGATAGTTCAATGATCATACTGACCATTTTAAATGTTTCGCATCTCAGTCTATGCTTTTGTTGAAATATGAATGATTTGCATTTGCAACTACATGTATATTGTTCAAACTAACTTAAGACTAAAAGGTTTTTTTTTAAAATTCAGTCTCATTTTTATTTATCCTCATCTTGGAACATCAACTTTTTATGTATATCCATGCAGTGAAGTTAAATTTTATCAAGTTTAGTAAACTGCTGCTATCCTTGCCTAATCATCATGCAAACACTGTTTTGATATCTATAAGTACATGTAAGCCATTTTGATTTAGACATGTTATGCCTTTTCATTTAATCATTAATTTAGTCTAACCCTAAATCCCAAAAGCTAGGTCAGAGAGAAATGAATTTCAAATTCATTAAATTAACAACTTTGAAGAACCAACCAAGCACACCCAGAATGAAGATACATGTACCACACTATAGCAATAAAGGTGTTGGAATCCTCTTATCCTTCAAAAACCTCAAAACATCACATTAAGGCCTGTCTTAGACTGGAACCTGTACAGGACAAAAGGAAAAGAGGACATCCAGCAATGACTAGGATAGGCCAGACCTTGGACACAGAAGAACTGACACATTGAAATTTCCACAGGAAACTCAATCCTGCTGCTCATAACAAAATTAAAGGAAGAGCTAATGTCATTACCCTATACCCCTGCAGGGTCAAAGAGGACTATAAATATAAGCATCAGTATTAAGTTGTTTAAGAATTGACCCACTGGACATCCCTGGAGTCCCTGATTGAGTGAGGACTAAGAAAATTTCTGTATTAATTCCTAGTACATCCATTGAGTGGAGGACTAAGAAAATTTCTGTATTAATTCCTAGTACATCCATTGAGTGAGGACTAAGGAAATTTCTGTATTAATTCCTAGTACATCCATTTTACCAGAGGTCCTGCTTTATTCCCATCCAGAATAATGATTTTGGGACAAATTCACTTCACATGGTATTGCAAGCCAAATTTAGACCAAACTCACAAGATTGCAGAATACACTGACTGTTGCAGACTTAGAAGATTCTATATACCAGTATATTATAGATGTGTACCAAAGATACCATGATAATGCAATTACCTTTACTAATGCACATTACTAAACATTCCTTTGGAAGGGAATTCATCTCAATTATAGATTACAATCTTGAATCTTTGATTATATCCAAGAACTTCTTTGACATAAATGAGTTTCCTTTTCTCATTTATTTTGAACTTGATGTCATACTCGTGACCTTGTATTGATTCTGTAAGGATGTAGTCAATGTACATATAGAACATGTGACTTTCACTGTTTATATTTTATATCAGTTCTACAAAATTCAATATTTTTGAATTACATGTACTTCAATGCTTTATTAACTTCGACTTGTATTATTTTTAGATCTGTAATTTAGTAAATGTCATCTGCAGTAGGCAAGGGTTACAATTTGCAGATTGAGTAGATTGTCTCCCTTGGCTGGCTGAGTTAATGTACAGTGAATATGTATGTTGGTTAACTATTCATGTAAAGACATCCTGGGTCAAATTATTAATAGGACAAAAGTGTCCCTTTATAGTTATCCATCTACCTGTATCTGCTACCTATATTTTATGTCATCAGTAAACATTTTTATCATATCAGAACCATGGGCCAGTTCATAAAACTTACTTTGGCAAAGGGAATTCTAATTAAATCAAATGAATAGCATGATTAAGGCCAAATCCTTTTCCAATGGGACATACTTAAGAAAAATAGCAAAAATTAACATGGTGTCATTGAAAATTCTCTCAGCCAACCCCTGCATGGTAAGTTTTGGTGCCTTTTTTACAGCATATGCTGTGGGGGCTTACACTCTTATTTAATCATGCTTCAGATTTCCCACGAGGTCCGACAGTATTTCTATATCAGATAGAAAGTGATTGTGTGCAGCAAGCAAAAAATTCAATTTGGTGGCCATACTATTCTACCACACTTATTACTGAGTGTACTACTGAGTACAAAGTTCTCTAAAGATCTGAACAAATAAAGCATACCATGATCAGCTAGCTATACTTCAGCTTGGCCTATTTTTCTTCCCCAGCTTTCACGAAAAATGAGGGATATTTATTTGGGTTTGTCCATCCATCAGTCCATCTTTCTATCTGTCTCTATCACTTTCATTTCTGTGCAATATATCTCAAAGCGCCTTTGAGATTTTGCATGAAATTTTACATAACAACTCCCTGTGGCCAAAAGAAGACCCCTTTAAAATTTGAGATCAAAGATCAAGGTCATAAATTCATAACCTCTGTCTGTTTTAACACTTTTGTTTCCACATACTGTAGAAGTACTTTATTCCATATACGCTATGTACACGGTCAAAAATTTTCACTGGAAATTTGTCCAAGTGACTTAATATAAATGTAAGGCATATAGAGACAGTCTAGAAAATCTGTGTAATTTTCTACATGCGGATTAAACAGAAATTGAGATACCGCGGAATCATTACCCCGTGGAAAAAAGTACGTCTACAGTATCTCAACAAGCTATTGAGCGTTTGCCTTTAAATTTTATATATTAAGAACTCGCTGTGGCCAAAAGAAAACTCACTGATTTTGAGGCTTTTTAGCTTTTGCAATAAAATCAATCTTATGCTATTCAAACGAATGCTTCAACATATTTTTTTTACCCCGACCTTCTCTTTGATATTTACATCACATACCTTTAGTAAGTGTTCAGTCTCAATTCAAATAAACTGTTCAAAAAATAATTATTAACCATATAGGCTGATACATCAACATGTTTACACCTTGACTTTTCCTTTGATTTCGCTTTACTTAAGTTTGTCTTTAGCTCAATTTTAAAGAAAATA
The DNA here is from genome assembly GCF_032062105.1 of Saccostrea cuccullata. NCBI lineage: Eukaryota > Metazoa > Mollusca > Bivalvia > Ostreida > Ostreidae > Saccostrea > Saccostrea cuccullata. The sequence goes on along the minus strand of NW_026933711.1, from coordinate 468,321 downwards.
TCAGATATTGTTATCAAACTTCACATGCTCAAATATATTAATGAGAGCTTATAATTCATCTGCATCAGCATTTTTAGACCTTAAACTTTTCTTTTTAGGATACTTCAAACAATCCTTCCTAAATACATATTGATGAGAGCTGATCAACTGCATCAACTTTTTTATTTGAACTTTTATATTGGCTTTCCTTTGACCTTAACATGATTTTTTCTTAGGTAAGTGTTAAGTTCAGGTTTGAATCCCAGTCTGACCTGTTACATTTTTCTCCTCTTCTGTTACACACAAAATGGTTGTCCAGCTGAGACATTTTTCTTATCAGGTTAGACAATAAGAAAGTGAATTATGCTAACATATATCAAATCAGGACCTTTGTTAATGTCCTTGTCAGTTGGTCAGGCTGGTCAGTTAGAAGAGATGTGTCAATATACTACTATGAATACCCCATAAAGAGTTCATTAGTAGTGCAACAAGAAATGTACCTCACATCTTTGTTTAAAATTATATGAAATATAAAGAATAGTAAAGTCAAGGTCACAGGGAAGGTTAATGTAAACCACAAAGCTCTGTTAAAACTGTAGCTCTACTGGTTTGTATTTATAACAAAGGAAGAAAAAAGTAGCAGTTGGGACTTGAAACTTTACAACAGGAATAAACAAAATTAAAAAAAACCAGAAGTCTCTGTCAAGACTGTAGCTCTACTGGTTTATACTTAAAACAAAGGAAGAGAAAAGTAGCAGTTGGGACTTGAGACTTTAAATCAGCAATTAAAAGAAAAATGATCCTTGCCACTCATCAAAATAAAAACCAATGCACAGAATTATGTATCTTAGTATAGTCTACTTGTGTGCCAAGTTATACTGAAGTCGGACCAAAACTTTAGGAGAAGTAGCATTTTGAAACAATTTCACAGAAATTTCTATTTTTAGTAACCACAGCAACATCGTTTATCGAAACCAAAAACTGATGCACAGAATTATGTATCTTAGTGTAGTCTACCTGTGTGCCAAGTTATATTGAATCAGACCAAAACTGTAGGAGGAGTAGCATTTTGAAATAATTTCACAGAAATTTCTATTTTTAGTAACCAAAGCAACATCGTTCATCAAAATCAAAAACCGATGCACAGAATTATGTATCTTAGTTTAGTCTCCTTGTGTGCCAAGTTATATTGAAATCGGACCAAAACTGTAGGAGGAGTAGCATTTTGAAAAATTGTTTACAGACAGACAGACGGACGGACGACGGAGGCATTAGCATCGCATAAGCTCTTCTGGTCTCTGACCAATAGAGCTAAAAACAATTAAGACTATTATGTATCTCAGTGTAGTCTACCTGCATGCCACATTACATTATAATCATACTAAAACTGTATGTGGAGTAGCATTTTTAAAGTATTTTACAGAAATTTCTATTTTTTGTAACCCGACAACGTTCATCAAAATCATCGATACAAAAAATTATGTATCTTAGTATAGTCTACTTGTGTGCAAAGTTATATTGAAATCAGACCAAAACTGTAAGAGGAGTAGCATTTTGTAAAATTGTTTACAGACAGACAACGGACACATTACTATCGCATAAGGCTCCAACCAGTAGAGCTTAAACTTTATAAGAAAATGAATAGGTCTCACCAATATGTTTAAGAGTATGACATTTGATAAAATTCTTTTAAATAGTTTCCTTACAACTGAGTTTTTAACACAATTAATAACATATATTATACATTTACTGTCAAAGGTCATAGAAAAATTCAATGGAAAAAAATGGACACAGTTGGGTTTTTTTATTTTTTAAATATACTGGCCGGCCGGTATTTATCCATGTGCATGTTTATGGAATATTTTGAATACTTTCTTTGAAATTGAGCTAAACTGCAATTCAGCAAAATAAGGCAAAGAAAGGTCAGGATCAAACATTTTTATTTCTTTGAATAGTTCTCACCAATATGTATCATTATATGTTTTAAGGCATTAAGAATATCTTCAGTTTCCTTAGACTGAAATACAGGTTACTACAAATTAAGGAAATATAAGGTTAAGGTCAAAGGGATAAATGTATCATTATACAGTGTATATCAACAAATCTAAGTTTAATAAAGTTTAATAAAATTGTCTTAAAACTCTGTTTGAAACTTAGCTAAAACACAAAGTGATGCATGGAATGCTTGGACAGACAGCTGGATAGAAAGAAGCATGGATCAAAGGATGGTTGAAGAATTAACAAAACATAATATGCCCCGGCCATCATATTTACAGAGAGAACATACAAACAAATGATGAGAGTAAATACCTTTTTCTGTTTAAACTTGATGGCCAGTTTTAACCGACTGAGCTTCAGCTTGTCGCTAGCATGAGGTTCTGTTTCCTGTCCCCCCTCATTATACGCCGGATTAGTCGTATCATGGTTCAGGATCACTTCCAACTCCTTAGATCCACGGATCTGTTCCAGTAAATCCACAGCGAATTCTTGGCACTTTTTGGCTAATTTTTCATAATCCAACTTAAACTCATTTTCTAATTTGCTAAGTCTTCTAAGTTCCCAACTCAACTCAAATGAGGTCAGTATAGGGTCTTTACTAGACAAAGCGATTAAGGAGGGACTGGCTAGTGCTTTGTAAGCATTGATGCGTGACCGACTGTGACGTAAACTGTCGTCGGTACTTCCGTCCATGCACGATTTACAGTAACACTTGATGTTATGGGGTTTGGGTATCTGGTAGCCCCGATCTAGGAGTAACTTGATGATTTCGTAGTTGTCACGATGAGCTGCCAGGATTATGGGGGTGATGTCGGGGGTAAATGAACTGGATGGAACACTCTGGTGTAGAGACTGAAAAATGAATTCTTAGTGATATAATTCTATTACTTTTAATGAAGAAATCATTTTGTTATAGCTTAATCATAGGTATTATGCAGTTTCTTGTATTAGGCTAAGAATGTTTTGTTAATTAGTTCAGATTTTTCAAATGAAAATACTAATTTACATGAGGTATATTTTTTTCAACATGTCTGATTGTTTATCAATATACTTTTCAAAATGTGAGACAAGAAAATTGATGCTTTATTGCTTAAGGGAACAAATGTCTAGATGATGATATTTTGAAGGAAAAAAGAACACTGCTTAATTTGATCTGCATAATATCTTGTTCATTTCAACATCTGTTTCAGTACAATTTCATTTATCATTTAGAGCATACAACACAAATAAAACATTATCTTAACTCACAATCCAATCATTAAAATCAAACCTACTGCTCTACCTATAAGTTCAGTTAAACTGGAACATCAAACTTTTGAAAAAGGACCAAAAGTAGACTGTAGCTCTACTGGTTTATACTCAAAACATTAAGGAGGAAAAGGGTAGCACAGGTTAAAAATTATGGTAAAACCAGTGAATAGAATTAGGATCCTTGGTTTAATCCCTTTGTACAGCAAATTTATTGAAATCAGATTTTCACAAAAATATATATTTTTAGTAACCATGGCAACATTAGGATGTCAGAAATGTCTGAATCAGAATAAAAAGCTGATGAATAGAAATATTTCCATTTCTATTTGTTTTATGTGTGATAACTCTTTGAAAGTTTAGGTCAGTTTATCTCTTAATATTTCCATTTCTAATTTTTTTCTCTCTGTGGTATCTCTTTGAAAGTTAGAAGAGTTGATTTCTTGATAATTCTACTTGAATGTAAATTAAGCACATCGATAGGTCAGGAGATGAGGAGGCCTAATATGCATGCAAAACTTGTGCGCATCTGTCTCTGTGTCTGTCATGCTACGGAGGCCAAATATGCATGTAAATCTCATGTGGCTGCCCTTGTGATCGATGTCAGGGGGCAAGGACTATTGAAATTGGCATGGGAGTCCTCGTGTAATTTAAATCTATGTCTATATTTTTAAGTCTAAATCTACAATTTTATATCACTATGAAATGGAAATATAAGGAATCACTGTCTAGTTAGTATAGTATGCCAGGGACATCACTGATAGTGGAAAACATGGAAGCCCATTATGCAATTTATCCCATGTTTCCCATTATCATTGATGCCATGGCATACTATACTAATTAGACAGTGATTCCTTAAATAATTCAACTGGAATGTAAAATTTCAGGGAGCAAAAGGTCAAGAGCCAAGCTAAGCCTAATATGCAGAAAATCTCATGAAGCTGTCTTTGTGTCTGTTGTCAGTGGGTGGCCTCATGTAATTTAAATCTATTAGACAACATTTTGAAAATCTAAATTTACAATTTTATTTCACAATGATATGGAAATATAAGGAATCACTGTCTAGTTTGTTGGGTATGCCAGGGAAGCAGGGAAGCTTGGGATAATTTATGCATAGCAAGCATTTCCAACTATTGCTGATGTCCTGGCATACCCATCAAACTAGACAGTGATTCCTTAATTATGTATCTTAAGCTTAAGAATATGCAGTTTGCATGGGTACATCAGAGTTAAATGAGGGCAAATGGCTGCATCTTTTGCTTTCTTTTAAAACATGAAGTCAGCGGCAAGGTCTTTAAATGAACCCACTAGTCACTTTATAAGGATACCTTACAATTAAGACACTAATGCATGCTAAGGGGAAATCTGCAACAAGGAGAACATTTTACTGTACATATGTCAACATTTAAAACAACATCCTTGTCCATCTGATGTATAAAAACTCAAAGATATAACAGCATTACATGTTTAATACACTTTAAATCCAGTCACAGGAGAGAAGTCACTCCTGATAGTTTAAGAACAAGTTTCAGATTTTGAAGGAAAATTTAAAAAGTACATATATTTTGAAAATAAAGTAAAACTTGTCTATAACTGAACACCACTAATTCTTGATGGACAGATAAAAAAACATTACTGATTAGACATTTTATACACATTTATTGAATCAATTTACACAATGTTTAGGTCATATAAGGCAATATTTTTGAATATACAACATCCAGATAAAACAAGTTTCACTGTATTAAAATAATGCATGTACCATATTCTATAAAAGTATGATTTATATGTACAAAGAGAGAATACTGTATACAAAGTTATGTTCAACCCATGTTATTTTCGCCCTTTCACACTAGCAAACAATTTTGCCTAGTTTTAAATTCGCCCAGTCATAGTTTTGTTTAAAAAATTATACAGTACTGTATTCTTTGAATTCGCACCATTTTTAATTTGACCAAATAAGGGTAGGACGATAGGGGCAAAAATAAAACGGGGTGAAAATTTCCCTGTACACAGTAATGCTGATTAAATAGCTTGGTATAGTATATGTTACATGTTTACAGATATAAACTAGAGGTACTGTGAGCGATGAGCTCACTAAATGATACCCCCCGCCTCCCCTATGGTTATAAGTGGTAAAAAAGTCCATGTTTTCCTGTGGCCGGGAAACCCAAAATATGTGTCGGATCAAAAAGTAAAATAGGAGGTGCACAATGGCAATATGTAATAAAGATTCTGTGAAAGTTTCATCAAATTTCATTCAGTGGTATGAGAGGAGTTACGGATAAGAGATGGGTACCCCAAAGCGTAACAGACGGACGGACAGACAGACGGACGGACGGACGGACGGAAGGAATTAACGATTACTATATACCCTCCCGCTTTTCAAGCGGGGGGTATAACAAGCAATGGATGGTTACATGAGTTGTACTAATTAAAACAAAAAGGCAAATCTACAGAGGTACTATAGAATTGATGTTTTGCATATGTGACATTTTTACTAGAATTAGGGATATTTTGACTTAAATTTTATTTCCCACTAATTTTTTTTTTATAATTTGCATGCCTTTTTAGATACTCCATTGGTATAGAAGTAAAATATATATAATAATTACATTGGTCCATTCACTTTTCAAATTATAACAATTTGGCTCAATTATTTTGCATAGAGTATTGCAATTTTGATACTCTATGAAAAATCATACTTAATATGACCATAACTTTAAACTCTATGTTTTTATAGTGATATTAATGTCTAAAGTACCTCTGATTTAGCACTATAAAATGATAAAAACAGCACAGAAAGTTCAATACCAGACTGTAACACACAGAACTCTTTCTTCTTTTGTCCCCTAATGTTTTCAATGAATTAATATTTATATATTTGTATTTTATGTGAAAGAAATGTAAGTGAAAGAAGAATGAAAATATAATTTTGAATTTTATGATGGGCCAGTTATACAAATACGTTTATGTTAGATTTTTTTGATTTACAAAGTTACAAAAAAATTTTGAAATAGAATGAAATGAAGAATAAGCACTGAAAATATTGCTCAGAATTCCATCTGGAATTTGAACATGACTGCTATGTGTTGGTAAAGTGGACTGGTTATTTCAAATAGTAAGAATTATGATCTACACGTATATTATATTAGATAATGTTGTGATAAATGGTAGATCAAGGGAGAATACTCACCCTTTTATGACGTGAATCAATAGACTGTAAAAGAGCACACAAAATTAAGCACAGACAGTTTTCATACACATATCAAAGTCCTTTTCTCCTAATACAATTATTTTTCTACATCTCAGACCTATCACACACACACCCTTCCCCCCTTCACACATACAAAAATGCACTAGCATTTTTTGAATCTGAAAATGTCTTAATTCTGTACAAGCATTAAAAAATATGACTATTTGAAAAGAAATTGTACTGAATCTTTTTAAAATTTTCTTTAAGATGCAATGAAAAAAGTTGTCCTTTCTGCAATATATTGATTTCAATTACAAGCTTAAAGAGCAGGAAGTCCTTGATATGTGCATATTAGTTACATAACAATAAAATGTACAACACATCGCTGTAAAAAAAAATTAAAACCTCAGAAAAAACAGATGGCGACTATTACACAAGCAAAGATTATTGCGCATACAATAAAAGTTTACATATCTAATTAACCAGAAGAAGGGGTGCAGAGGATTAAAGCTAGGGACACAAAAAGAACATACACACGAAGGAAACAGCTGTTAGGAAACAATACAGGATCACAGTGCAGCCAAGAAAGCAGTGCTCAATGGCAGCCTCTCATTATAGTGAAGAGGAGTGAACCTGTTTAATAGTGTCAATTTTTTTTTTTAAATAATACAATATTCATTAAGGTACTACATAAATACCAGTAGTTTTATCAAAATAAAACCGATAAGGTATCTTGTGTAGTCTACTTGTGTGCCAAGTTATTTTAAAATCAGAGTTTTTTAAAGGAATTTCACAATCTTTTTATGTATAATGTAAAACACTTGTGTGCCAAGGAATTTCATAGAAAATTCTATTTTTAGTAACCATGTCAAAACTTAATTTACATGCCAGGCAAATTAAGTATATGATAATACTATTTGATCAAAATAATTTTAAAATCTTGTTATTTCTTGTTTATTAACATATTAAATATAAAATGATTTCATTCGTGATCTTAGTAAGCAATGATGATAGGTAAAGTATTTGTCCAACACTCTGAAATTCAGCAATGAAATTACTGAAAATGCTTATGAAAATGCACAGTCACCAAATTCATCAAGTAAAAATTCTTTTCATCATATTGTTTAGGGATAATTGTGGAATCTGAAATATATATTGAGGAATCTAATGTGAATAAAAACATGTCAACCATCAACTGCCTGAAAATTGATCAATAAATATATTTTAGAATAAAAATCAATAGTATACAGGCATCTCGACATAAAAAATGTATGTTTTAATTTTACTCCTTTATGGTATTTCAGTCTGTAAACTTCAATTCTTACAAAATACATTGTGTTAATTAGCCTGACTCAGCATAATTGCAAGGTACATCAAAGATTATTTCAATATTACCTGTATATTTAAGAAGAATAAGTCTATAGACAAAACAAGTTTGAAAGGAATTTGGTCTCTTAACACTGCAATTTTTAAAAGACTTATCGATAATGAAATCATAATTTTGTAATATGCCATGTAAGTGTTCCTAGCTGTTTGATGGGGTCTCATGAAGTTGGAAGATGGTTTCACAGGCAATGTCTACATTTCCTGTTTGATACAAAAAGAAGGGGGAGGGTGCTTTTGTCAAGACCTCCCATGCCCAGTTTGACCTTTGATATCATGAACTCATGATCATATAATTCTGAGAGAAAAAAATCTTCTAATTCATGTCTACAAGGAAAGTGCTCTCAAAAAATTAATAAGAAAACATCTTCTTATGTCTAGAGTAGTTTGACCCTTGACCTTATGACGTCAAAATCTACAATGGTCACCTACTCCTGAGGTACTAGTGTGCCAATGAAGTTTGATGTGCATATTGAGCAGCCAATTTTTTTATGTCCAGTTTGACCTTTGACCTCAAAATCGTAAGATCATCCAATCAAAGGGCCCATGACGTCACGTCATGGCGTCGCGGAAAACGGATATTTGAGCGAAGTCGTGGAGAAATGTCACCGCTGCTGCTGTAAAACATGCGTTTGAAATCATATGCATTAAGAGCCATAAAGAATGGTCCCTTCCAAAAAGATTGGTTTGTGTTTTATAATTTTTTATTGAAGATTAATTGTGCGACAGCCTTGATATTAAGCGAGGGGTTCCCAGGTGACCTAAAGTGCATTGCACTCCTTGTGTTATTATTATAGGTATTATGTGTCTTTTTTATTTACCGAAAATTTTGGCAAAATTGATAGGTACACGAACTCCTGTGCTTATATTCTTTTTCAAGGGGGCTTAAAAAGTGATGTCACAATTAGACTTTAATTCAAGGTTAATAATAGTCAATTTGTAAAAATTTTCAGTGATTGTAGTTCAAAGTGACAATGAGGGATAAAACCAATTCATATCCTAATTTTCCTTTGAATTGGTCTGTAGGTTACTCTCCGACAACAATATAACAGCTGATATGGGTACAGTTTAACAACATGAAGACAGACACACATTACAGCATCCTGAATTCCAGTACAGCAGGGAGGGTGTTTTTATATTGTCTGTACCTGCCTATTGGCACCAGTTTTAATGGACTAGAGGTGTTGTTCCAAGCTACAGTAAATTGGAAACCCTGTCAGATAAATTACATTTTGTTTACATAATAGGCTGGAGCTCCTGAGGTGAGATGTTATCCGATGCCTGACTGTTGGGTGGTTGGTCTCCTATTCTTTATAGTTTATTTAGTGAGTACTACTGACAGAGCATGACTTCCCAAGCTGAGTTTTTTCTCTCTGTTTTTGTTCATCTATGAAAATAAACAGCTGTTAAGCTCAACTTGTTCCCCTCTTTAAAACATAAATATTTGGTGACCTGCTGGTAAAGCCATTCTTTGATGAGATGAGATAACTGTTAATCTGGGCAGCTATGATGATTTCCTGTGATTTCAGGGACTATATTGTACATGGTATGGGTTCATGAAATGGTCTTCAAGTTTATCTTATAAGCATTAGACGGAGAGATTTAATTATTAATTGACTAAGATTTAAAGAAATAACTCAAAATTTCATTTCATTCATGTTTTTAGACAGAATTAAATTATGAAATACACTGTTAGGTAGTAAATATATCATTTGCTAAAAAGTTAATTTTATCCTTCTGAGGTCACTATAATCCCATAATATAAGTTCTATGTCTGATTGTCAAACGGTCATAATTTTCACATCAAAAACAAATGCCTTAATTGGAAAGAATTACTGTAGAAAAATCATTAGGAAAAAAACATCAATATTTAAACGATAATGTGTTACATGGCCCCAGTAGATTGACAAGAAAATCAGAATCCATACTGAATTTTGCACTAATATTTCATGTACCTCATCCTTGATAAGTTTACACAAATGGAATATCACTTTTACTTAAAATAATATATTTTATACATGTACACCTTTATTTCAAGTAAGGGTTCATCATTTCCATTGAATTTCAATTGAATTTATATATAGCCCCATCCCACTTTTGAAAGCCCTTAAAATACACAAGATGACAAACTTGTACCAGGCGCCTTAATTTGGCTGCATCATGGTAACTGTAATTCAAACTATTTAGTAGTATTTTTTTTCTTCACTCTCATTTAAAAATAATTCAAAATTGTTGTAGATCTGACGAAAGTTATGGGAATTCATCCCTTAAACTTGTATGCAATGAATAATACATACAATCTTTCCATCAGATCTGTGATAATGTTCATATTTTAGTCTTAAAAATCAATATGTTTTGAATTTTCCTTAAAGTTTTAAAGCCCAACTGAATATGATGAAAAATGATAAATAAACTGATAAACAATGAAAACAATTGAAATATGGATTCCTGACTTCTATCATGGCTGCTATAGAAATTAACCAACAAACAAAAGCAATCTATTTCTGTGTTCAAATACTGCTTCTGAGTCTTGACTAATTTCAAAACTGATTACTTTGTATAAATTTTAAATCAATATTTTACATATTTAAATGTCATCAAAATTTCACTTTGGGAGCATATCATCTTTCAAAATTAAATTTCTTAACCCTATAAAATCAGTTGGTAATTTGGGAACACTGATTCATAGTATAAATGACTGTATGCTCATTCTGAGCTTCTGCGATTGGAATTTTTCCTCACATCCGTTAATGATGTTTACTTTTGCATCAATGGAGAATCAAATTGTGTAAACAGGGAAATGTCAAAGCACTTCAGACTTGGTGTCTGGAACAAAGGCTGCCGTAGAATTGCTACAAAGTGCATAATATGTACCAAATTCCTTGTTCATTTACTTCAAAGACTAAGGTAAGATCAGGTTGTTATTCAATAAATGTTTCATCAGTAGGAAATGCCAGGCAGCACATTAAAGCTATACACCTGCCATAGAATCAAGGTGTTCTTGGCATTTATGGCAAATATTGCTTTGACATTAATGCAGTTCTTAAGTTATTGTGGAACTTTCCCTATTTCCATCCTTCAGTACTTTTTAAAACATATTTCCTACTATTCTTCCACAACATGCAACTAAAATCATTATAGTACTTATACAAAGCCATGTAGAATCCGAAAGCATACTATATCTACATGGGAATATAACACTATATATTTTTTTCTCATCAAATCTCCATGAAAAAGTTACAAATTATCTAGAAAGTCAAAAGGAGACTGGTTGACATCCTTAAAGTCTCATTCAACCAAATGCTTGACTGTCTCTGTAAATCTCTGATGAGCAGAGCTTGCTCAAACAGCTGAGCCGAACAAGACAAATCCAATACCAGCTTCTGATTGGGTCACTGGAAACCAGCCAATGAAAACAAACCGTTATGGATGCTCAACCTGTTGTAAATGAGTTAGCCTTAATTACAAAGAGAAAGTGGGCAAAAAAATTTGGTAGAATGAATGAAGAAGAGACTGGTGACTGACAGAATAGGATAAGAAGAGCTCTAGCATGCCCAGAATCTCTCAGGGTTAATAGAGGTGACAAAAGCTCTGCTCCATTCAATTTTCCTCCATCAACTGCATGCTAAAAAGCTGATAGTATAAATGATAAACCATTGGCAAATACACCATAAATGATTTTCAGGTGAAAATCTGAAACCAGATTCTGCTGAAGATTAGAGGCTTAATTAGTATAAAAAAGTTGTGAATAATTAATGCAGTAGAACAGGAAATCAAGTCAAACAATCCCTGTATTGAAATATAGCTCTAATGATCTACAAAAAGATATTTCAAAATGCAATCTTAACTCTACTCTGATTTGAAGAAAATGGTTGTTTCCATGAAAAGGTTAATGCAAATGTAAAATATACTAGTAATCAAACCACATCTCTAGAAAGATTAGGGTATTTAGTAAAATCATAACAGTATAAAATCTTATTCTCAGACTTTGTGGGCTGACTCTAGCACACTTATTAATACCCTACCTCCTCTCCTTTGGTGGCTACCTCATGGTTTAGTATCAACTCCACAGCCTCCACATTCTCTTCATTGATAGCATGAAGAAGGGCGTCTCCAACCTCCACATTGTAATTCAACAAAACTTCAATCATTTCAATGTTCTCATTCTCGATGGCAATGAGTAGTGCCGAGCGTCCTAGAGGGTCTACACAGTTCACATTGAGTCCTGTCTGGACCCCCATACTGAGATACTGACGAGTTGAGGGGACGTCTCCCCGTTCTACTGCCAGGAGGTACTGCTTCTCGTCATTTGTAAGGTCCATTTCTTTACGAACCACACCCATCCCGAAACTGTCTGCCTCCAGTTCCGTTTCAGGGTCGATGTATCTTCCCTGGTTCATGAGTTTCTCTCGGTACTGGTAGTAGACTTTGTCCATGGTTTTGCTGTCCAAATTTCTGGAGTCTAGTGGTCGTGTGTCGGCATCGGCTTCTGGCAATGTGCCAGAGACTGACTCCTACAAGAGAAAATGATCCTAGAATTAGGCTACAAAAATTTTTAATTTTAGATTCTAATTCAAACTTGATAATAATATTAATTATTTACCCAATAGTCAGATGGGCAGATTTCATCTATATTTTTTTATACTTGAAAATATCCATATAATATATTAATGTTCTTTTCATACAAAATTTTAACAATGCTAATGCTGATAAAGAGAGATTGTATTGCTAATCCTTTAAAACATGTACATTTTTTTAAATGGAATATATTCCAATTGTACATGAACTGATCCCAATACATGCAGCTGTGCAATGGTAAAGTACTGCTCTTCATGAATCTAACCAGCCTTTCTCCATATACATGTATACCGTAAATCTGGAAATTTTTACATCAATTTTATTTTGCGAATTCAGGTCAAAGTGCTTTTGATTAATTTTTACGTTTCAAAATTTTGCGAATGACCATTGTAATGTTTACATTTTCTTTTGGTAATTTATTTTTAAGAAAAATATTTTTGCGAATGCAATGAACTCGCAAATTTGCTAAAAATTTATCTACAGCAAAAATTTCCAGATTTACGGTATACCATTTAACCAATAATTGGCTTAGTCTATATAGTGATTTGCGGAAGATAATAATTTCAAACCTGTTGATGGTATATATAGTTATTTCAAAATTTAATACAGTATATATGTAAAAGCAATTATACTTCTTTTTGGTCCTTTTCATGCAGAGTTTTTTTTTTTTTTTTTTTTAATGTACACTGTTTTTCTCATGTTTTTTTGCCGATTGTTAACCTGTCTTCAAATCTATAGTTTGTAATATGACACAGGGGACTAACACGTACCATTGCTTTTTGATATTAAAACATGTAAAACAAAATACTTTGATACCCCCCCCCCTGCCCTTAAAACCAGGGTGGAACACTTTGAAAGGGGTGGGGCAAGTGGAATGAAAATCTAAAATTTAATTTTTTCTGGCCTTATTTTTTAACTTTAAGACAATATGACACTATGTGTCACTTTAAATTAATTATAAACTGGTCATATTTCCTATTAAAAATTCTGTACTACCTGTTTGCACTTCTACAAGTTCTATACTTCATAGGAGATATTCTAGTTATTTAATTAAGTGTTTACATGGAAAAAAAATGCTGCACAGATAATTGATACATGTAACAGTATGTGAAATCATGCACTATATGAACTTCAGCACTGCAAACAAGAACAATCCCAAGATGCTTACTGATGGATTGTATCTGATCTGTTTATATTTACAGGTGTTCTAGTATCAGCAGAAGTTGAAAATGCATATGATAGACCAATTAACACAATTAATATAATGACTTCATAATCCTCCCCTGAGAGATCAAAGTATGCTGAGTATGGAAGATGGTAAGTATGGAAGATGGTGAATTTACTCCTTTTGTTTCTTAGTGTCTGTTTGTGTTGTTATCCAGTGTCTGATTTCTATTCAGGACTAGGTACAATACTTGTATACATCGCCTATACTTGGGCATACCCTACCTGCGAGGGTCATGATTTGAGCAAACCTTAATCTATACACCACCAAAAGATTTCCTTCCAAATAAGTACATGTATATATCATCCCCCTAATATTCTCAAAAGAGTTGATTTTTCAAGAATTTTCCCTACATCTTTCATGTAAAATTTTTGACCTTCCACTAAGACCACAGTACCCTGTCCTCGGGGGATTATAATTTGAACAAATACAAATCTATACCATTGATACCTTCCTTATCAGTGTTCAAAACTGAATTCCTTAACTCACAACCAAAAATTAAGAATCTATCTTTTTCCAGAGTGAGAGCTTTGATGGCATCATTTCTTTAGTTTGCAGAAAGAAGTGCACTAGATCATTACTTCAGGTGGCTAACCTAGACTTTGAATTTATGTTAATTGTTCTTGTCTGTTAGTTTGATATCCCTGACAGAAGAGAACACTTTAAAACTCAGAACTGATAGCTTGAATACCTTTCTAAATATCCGTATTGACACCTCTCAGCTTTTTGATTGTTATGGGTGTAAACTGATTTAAAACATCCTCAAAATCTCGTAAATGTTATCAGATTATTGAGAAATATTGATGTTACAAATAGGGAGCCAAATAACCTACAAATATTTTACTGATTGCTTATCAAACATTGCAATAAATATCAATTACAAAAACTGACAAGTAAGAAAAAAAAGTTCTTAAGTTTCTCACTAATGATCTTACAACACAACTTTAAGGCATTACAAGGGCTTGTCATTGAAGGACCTAGTATCAAATCAATACTTCGTATCCATATCGTTTCTTGAGGCATAAAGAATGAATATTGACAAAGGCTAGGAGTTGGGGTTAATACAAACTTTCATCCACAGAAAACATAAATAATCATAATCGCCCCATCAAAGAGGACTCAATACGCTGAGTGAGATACGTTACATGTTTTATGAGGATTATTAGACATGTAAAGGTTATGAAGAAGATGGTGTATAAAAGTCTTGTTGGACCACAAAGAATATGATACATTCAATCCAGGGTCACTCAGATACTCATGTACATAGTGCCATTTAAATTATTTAGAAACTTTAGAAACAAATTTTATCTTCATGGAAATAGTTTGTATGCCATATCATACTGTTAAAATATATTCCTAAGGGAAAAACTGGAACATATCATTTATGAATTGCTCCAACACATGCAAAATCAGAAAAAAATTTAAAGCTTAGTTGTCCTGAAAAATCTGGACTTTATTAAGGACCCTAAAAACACACATTAATACACCTTCAAATAAGGAACTCTTGAGCAAGGAGACTGTTTAATCAAAATAAGAACCATCAAAGATCTTTAAAGTTTGATGGCAACACTGTGCAATCACTGAATAATGCCGAGATGATTCCAGATCTTGGTCAAAAATCAATTAGAGGATGTGGACCTTCTCTGCTACGTGTAGGAATCGGAGAGGAGGCTGATCTTTTTTATGCCTTCTGAGTAAAGTAATTGATACAGATATTGAGTCTTTAGAGCATCAGGAACTGGATTAGGACCCTCATAGATCAACAGATAAATGTTTGTAGATGACTGAGTACACTAGGTGCAGTGATTTCAGACTTGTCACAATGGACTCAAACAATCAAAATTAAGTAATCTATTAATCCTGGTCAAATAAATTATATTTCAACATGCTGGCTAGAGGATTATTGTCAATCCAAAATAGAGTCCAAAGAATAGGTCTTGTCTGGTGTGTGGTGGTGTGGAAGCTCAGAACCAGTCTTATTCCTATGTTTTTGGCAACATACGAGTACAGCAATCAGTTTGGGATATAAAAAAGTGATTTTTGACATAGAATGGAATTGTAATTGTCATCACCTGATAATCAAAGGAAACAATATTTCAATTTCTTAATATTCAATAAATGAACAGCATCAGGCCAATGATTTCACTCACCTGAGAGCATAGAAAATCAAACATACTTTGCAGTGATAAACCATATTGGATAATTACAAATCCAGTACAAAAGATGAAGCTTTAAAAAATATTTCAGGAACGAATTAAATAGCAACCCAAATTATACTGTAAAACCTGGGTTGGGGCAGTTTACGCTTTATAAATCAAGAAGCAGTTTATAAAAAAGCGTATTTTTAACTGCTCCAACCCAGGTTGTAGCAGTACAATTTGGGTTGCTATTTAATTCTTTCCTTATAATTTAATTTTAAGTATATAAAACAAGACAGTTTCTCCCTTAAAAAAGCCTTCAAATTGTTCATATTTTAAACATAATGTCAAGTGGATTGATACATTTTTAAGTCATTATGACCTAGGCAAACCAGATTATACAATTTAAATTAATTTTTTTATCCAATCAAATGACGTGTTGCAACCAAAATTAAATTAATCTTGAATGAAAAGCACATGTGCACCCTTAACTGAAAGAAAATTCAAAGAAAACACCACAATAAAAAACAAACTCAGAAAAACTGAACTCACATTCCTCTGCTTTTCTCATTACACAACTTTAGCTGTTGATTCCCAAATGAACAATAGGGTTCTGATTTATTCACTGTCTATTTGCAAAATTATTGCTTTAATATGAAAGTCACATAGTAGATATGAATGTTTTTGGATAAAAAGGCTATTGATTTGGAAACAACCGACTATGATAATTGCCACATTATTACTTATGACAGAGTTTCTAGCATTAGTTTCTATGACAATCGTCGACCTTTTGCAGGGCCCTTTGATTGTTCAGACACTTTATTAACAAATTTTATTTAATATGCAACAGCTTTACAATGGCCCTTCAAACAAAAAGGTCTCTCATGCTTTTAGGGGAATAATAATGGCACAGAATAATGGATACAATGGCTTCTTTTCATAAAGAAAACAAAATAACCTTTAGGGAAATGCAGTCTATATATTTTTAACTACATTTTTTAATCCATGGATGAGATACATCTATTATTTATATGCTCCTCAAAGGACACTCAAGTTTATTTTTACACTGAACCGTAACATATATGCCACTACTTTGAAAAGGTCCAAACTCATCTAACAAGACTCAGATCAAAAGAGAATACTATAAAATGGATAAATAAAATGTTCTGAATTAGCTTGAATAACCTTCAATCAATGAGTGCATTTGCACTAACATACAGTTGAACATTAGGTACCCTGAACACTTGTACAAGGGATATATGTCTAAATTAATTCAATTAGAAATAACTTCAATATCTGGTTGGTTATATAGTTATGACAAAAGACTCGAGTATTTCAGAGAATACAGGAATCCTTTGAGAAAGATCACCTAAAGGGCATTTTAGTTTATTTTACACCCACATACAGTCTAACCTCATTAGCTCTAACTCAACAAGAACAAATATAGAGATATCCAAACATTTGAGATATAAAGTGCAAACCTGGTTGGGAATTGCAGTTCACTATGTACAACATATCCAAGGTATATCTGAGATATCAATAAGATATACTCTTTACATTAAAAGTTTTCCAGTATTTAATTTAGCATTCATTTATTCCAAACTCTAAATCTCGAAGGACTTATGATGACTAAGAGAACTTCTGTAACATATCCAAATTCTAAAATGTAAATAGTTTTAGCCTGAGAATAAAAAGGGGAAACAAGCTAGAAATGAATTGCATGAGACTTGATCGACACTCCAAACTATCAATAACAGGTGCTTGAGGATGGGACCCTGCCCCTCCCTACCCCTTGTTCAATACCCTAGGAGTCCTTAAGTTAATCACTCTCAGTAGTTTACAGAAAGCAAAACTTCAACTTGACATGTAACCTTGACCTTAAGTGAAGCTTTATTTTTGACCTTTCACCTTTCCCAAACATAAAGTTAACCCTTTCATAATTCTTTACTTAGATTAAACAATTACTGGTATAATCAGAATTGTAGACAGAAACCAAACATTTACACCTAAAACAGACACACCACCAAAATCAAAATTTCAGAGCTATTTTAAAGCTATATTATCAATGTGCTTCTCCATAAGCTAGAAGATACAGAAAGATGTTCACCAGATTAATTATTCATTTACAATAATTATTAATGAAGTAAAACTGGTAAAAATTGAACACATGAAAACATATGTAATTACATATTGTACACTAGGTCGAGCTGTATGTTTTAAATTAGTGCAGTCATTTTGTTCAATAGATACTCCAAACTCTTTTACCTATAGACTATGGTAATAATTATATAATAAGCTAAAACAGGCAACAATTACAGTTAATAATTTCTTTAGATCTTTTCACTTTTGATTTTTGAATAAAAATTGCATGAGAAACATGTATGGTTACAAAAGTAGAAAAATTCCAGTGCTCTAACTTCTAAGAAAACTTAAGCTAATGTATTCATTCCACAAAGTGAAAGGAAAATTGATTATTTTTTTAAAATCAAAATCAGTATGTATAAAAGTGACAAAAAATTGAATGTTTTACATTCTGGTATTTCAAGACAGATTATCCATTCATCAATGTCATAACATGATCATGCCTAACACATCCCTGATTTTTGGGCACAGATGGAGGTTTAGGTGAATCCAGAGAGATATATTTACCTTCAGATCATCAGAACTATCCATTGATGTATTTTTGTCAATCAGAAGGTTAATTATCCATATCACGGATAGTGATGAAGGGGGTCAGATGTCACTATACAGCAGCATGAAACTCACATTAGGGTTTGACAGTTCCACACCTGTTGCGGAAAGTTTGCAATCACCGTTTAACTACAACAGCTACTGTAAACAGCCAACTATATGCTCCCAATGGAAATTCATTTAGCGTGTTTTACAAAAGAATGAGCAAATCACCTCATTGATTTGATTTTTCAGCTTTAGTAAAGTGCAAGGACCAGAAATTTATTAAAGCACTAGACAGCATAATTCAGTATTTAGTCCACTTGAATCACATCAAAACCAGTTTCCACTGCAGAACTTCATTAATCTGATCATTCACCAAAAGCTTGGATCGTCCCCAGGGACTAAAGATTATTATAAATTTTATGAATCCTATACTATTTTCCTTTCAGATTCCTGCTTCTGATTTTGGGCTGGTCACATCAAAAGGGATCTGGATGAAATTTTCAAACACTTTCAAAAGTACATCAAAGCGATGCAACTAATCTAAACAAAAATTGAGCTACTTGCACTTTCACTGATGTGGTATTGGGTAAATATCCTAGATAACACAAAAGCCATCAAACTAACTGCTGCTGAAATGTCACATTAAATGATAAAAGTGCCTTTATTTAGTGAGAGTAATTTTGTCCTGAATTAATAATATGTGGTAGATTCCAATACGTCATAAAATCTTTGACTGTATCATTGTATTCAAAATACTCCTGTCGACATAGTACTGTATTGCCCTCCCACCTGTGGGAGACGTGTATTGGACTCTGTTGACAATAATTTAAGTGAAATACCTAGTCCAGCTGCTGACACTAGTGTACATGATGTAGATGTCTGTTAATGGACACTGCATTCCACTTAACACTCCCTTGAAATGTGTTTGACCTGTGACCCCACATCACCTGATTTATCTCCCTTACTTAATGGTTTCCCAAACTCAGCAGTGCACCAATTTGCAACAAAAACAAAGCTCTGTATGATGGAGATAAAGCTTGTGTAAACATCCCCACAGATACAGTTACAGTAACTGATTATTACAGTCATTAATTCATTTGCTATCAATAACCCAGACACAATCCTCAGGGGGATCTACAAGGACAATAGCAGCATCCCTGATTTTCTCCCTGCTATCAATAGCTTTATATATCACTGATTTTTCCAATATATTCTCTGACTATTTGGCTCTTTATTTAACTCTCAGCTGTCAAGGTGAATGAAAATGACATGTGTCTCTGACTAATCTTTTGATGATACATTGTAATATGATACAAATATTCTATGGTTATAATCTGTATCTATATATAAAAAAATATCCCATCCAAACTGTAATGATCAATCTATCAATCTATTCTGTACTGATTTTTTAATCAAACAAATTAATGACATTAGAAAATAATTAGTTAGTTACAGAAAAGATTCAATAAATTAAACAATCTTTGCATGTTGCAATTTTTATTTAATGTTGACCAGAATATAATGAATTAAAGAAATACGTATTTTTTAAAATGTGAAGTTTTTATAAGTAAACTGTTTTGGTAAAAACATCATTCACAATTTTTTTTCTCAAGGTTTTATTATATTTACATCTGCATTTTAACACTTCACAGTGGAATGGGTGTGTATGCCAGAGTAACCAAAAAATCAAAATTAAGTTGTAAAATTTTGCCCCCTATGTAATCAAACTGTCAAACTTAATAACTTTTACAAAAAAAATAAAAACTGAAAAAATAAAAATCTTAAAATACAATAAGTAAATATACACCTCAATCAAAACCATTATCTGCTGCTGGTTCGAGTATTCCAACACGTACATGAGACGACGTACCTTCGGTCAATAACTTAATCTCTCTCTACCACTGGAATCTCAAAAAGGCTAAGCTGACCAACGTATCAAAAACAGCCTGGATATTTTGTTGCTGATTTTAATTACCTTTTGTTTGATTCTCCATATTTCTTGGGCTTCAGAAGAACTGATGCAGTCACATCCCCTCTGGCTATACTTCCAAGTAATCTTGCATATTAATGCCTGCTAGTCCCTCAATAAAAACGATGCACCAGTACACAACGTTTAATTACGTGTATTCACCAATCCTTTTAGTCTTGAACAAGTTCACGTGAGGGTTTTCAGGTAATTAACTATGTAAAAGTTCAAAAACCTTTATTGATCATTTCAAACTGATTGCTTAAGACACAAACTTTTGTAATTCTATGATTCTAACGACTACAGCAAGATTACTGTTACTGCATAGGCCATCTTCATCATTAACCTTGCATAAAACACAGGTACTTTAATCCAAAATGTCAACATTTTATTTTTTTAAGGTTATTCCTTTGACATTTGAAACAGCCTTTGATAAAAGATTTGCTACTTTATCCCACTGTGTCTATCCCTCTTGAAATTAAGGATAACTTAAGGTAATGTTCAATGACAAATCCAGTAAAATTCAAGTCATTTTCAATTTTCTCTCAACAACACAATAAGGCCTTCTGTATCCTACCCCAGATCCAACTGTAGAATGTGTGATAATCTGGAGAAAGGTAATCAGGGAAGTTGTGGGAACCATTTCCTTATAATTCCCACTGGACAGTTGTTGGTGAGACAGATCTGTTATCTTATAAAGTGTCAGTAAAGCTCTGAGAGCACATCATGGGCCACTTAAACTCCTTCTTTGGAAATATTAACCTCTCTGTGAAATCTTCAATACCTTGTCCCTTCATCTGAACTATTATGAAAAAAACCTATTACATTTACAATTTCTACCCAGTAGCATCTTTGAAGAATCTGACAAGTTCCATCAAAAGTTCAGAGAACACATTATTGAGAAACTGCCTTTACCAAGACAGTTAATCAATATTGAATCTTATAACTACAATAATTGCCTCAAAATGCACTTATCTTAATGAAAACCAGTACTAGAAATTGTATAAACATTACCCATTTTAAAATCTCAGTCCATGCTTTTAGAGGTTTTATACCTCCCACAAGATCTTTGGTTTCAAATAAAGTCAGCAAACATGTGTTATTCCTTCTTGCTTGTAAAATGACTTCAACATTTTACGCAATTGTTTGCATTAATTATCACAAAAACATTTGCCTTAATGACATTAAAAATAACAAGGGCATCACAAAGCAGAGCATCCCCTTGCAAGACAGCATTCAACACTGATCTGGAAACAAATTATACCTTTATTTTGTTTCACACAAGAACAAACTAAAACACACTAACACACACAAATGTGGTACTACATCCCCTCCATCTTTCAACAACCTACTATGCCAAGTTCTCCCTAATTCTTTTTCTGGATCTTCAGCATTAAAAAAAACATTTCCTAAAGCACTAGAGATCAGAGGAAAAAACCATGAGTGGTTGACACACAAACAGACAAATAATTGAAGGTGGACTTAGAAATCATCAAATAACACAGAATGATATCATCTTTAAACTCTCTTCACTCTGTTTTATCACTTTTTGTGTGGAGTTTATGTGAGGAGTTTATTCAGAACAATTATCCAGATAATGGTCCATTGTGTCTCCTTTATTAGTTTAGTGGTCATCTGTATATTATAAATAACTCCTACTCTTATAATATAGTACCCTGTAACTGTTTCCTCCTTTTTTCAGTACACTTGATTCACAACTCTGTGGAGATCAAAGATGTCATGTACTGATACTGTATCTATTTTTTATTCGTGAGAACTTTATTTTTGTGTAATTATACACCAAACAGTGTCCTAGCTTGTGAAAATTTCATTCTCTGACACATATATAGTATTCCTAAAGATTTAATATATAGAGAAATAACCACAATTTGGGAAAAAAAAATTTTTCGCTTATATTGAAAAGCCAACGACTATCTCACAAAAATAAATTGTCGAAATTTTAATAGTGATCTACAGTAAAATTCTGAACCAAATTTCACCCATATAAACTTCTGAGTGCACTCAGTTCATGGCACCCTCAGTAGATACTTAATTAAAACATATGTTACCCCACACTTCATCAGTCATCATGGATACTAATGAATAGAGAACAGTCAATGGTATTAATTGTATGGTTTACATGCTAGGCTGAAGTTGTTTGATCAGCACCACATATATGAACATTTCACGCCTCTAAATAA
Source organism: Saccostrea cuccullata (assembly GCF_032062105.1). NCBI lineage: Eukaryota > Metazoa > Mollusca > Bivalvia > Ostreida > Ostreidae > Saccostrea > Saccostrea cuccullata. The sequence goes on along the minus strand of NW_026933711.1, from coordinate 445,733 downwards.
TGAAGTTCTCAATGATAAATCATAACACAAAACCTGACCTTTATCTGCTGATTTGAAATAGAAATCGCTTCTTCTTACTCATTTTTTTGTTTTCAAGATGTCATACAATCTTTTTTTTTTTTTTAAATCTTTCGAGGATATAAATTTTACCTTCACGTCATCATCATTTGCTTATCAAATTTAATTCTTATTTTTAATGTAGAAAGTTTTTTTCTTCAAAAAATTTACCATTAATTCTTCACCATAAATTTTATGTATCGTTTTTGCATTTGCTACGTACATCACTGAGTTTAACTTTTAGGAGTGTTCTTTGCATTAATGGTGCATACTACCTTAAGTGAATTAAAGCACAGAGAAAAACAGTAAAAAAATAAAAGATAAAAGATAAGTTCATCTTTTCCCTTACATTAATGGAATATTTAAAAAAAAAAAATTTTATCCTCATCATTTCAAAGTTAATAGAAAATTCAGTGAAAAAGAAACATTGCAAAACATCTAGAAAAAAAAGTAGAAAACATGCTATGCATTATAAAAATAAAAAAAAAACCTTTAAGAATAAAAAACACAAATGTAGAGGCTTCGTCAAGAGTTGTATCTTATTTCCTGTTTTTTTTGCGGACAAATTAAGTTTGACTACAGGTTAAGTAGGGACACTAGGACTGAATCAATACTCAACATATGTCACAGCTCTCCACATAGAATACAAGTTACAAGCAAAAGTGTACGCTAGTTCAAAAAAATCACACAGCCGGATCAATAGTTTAGAATCGCCCTCCATCCATATTGTGTAATTGTATTTATTGATAGAATTGATATATAAAATACAGTGCTTACGTACATTTGTGAGCAGTTAAAACAAATTCGTAGAAGAAAAAAAAATCATTAGAACACATTGCAAACTGTATATCAACGATTATCGGCTCAACTCCAATATAAGGATAAAGTAGTACTTTGACTGAAACAATATAAACATATTCATACATCACTGTATATTGTAGTAATATAGTAAATATTTTTTCATTCCAAACATGGATTTACTGTCGACCAGGGACAGGTCGACGGTTGACAGTTGACACTTCCCTTGTATTCTAGTGTCGACTGGGGACAGGTCGACAGTTGACAGTTGACACTTCCCTTGCATTCTAGTGTCGACTGGGGACAGGTCGACAGTTGACAGTTGACACTTCCCTTGCATTCTAGTGTCGACCGGGGACAGGTCGACGGTTGACAGTTGACACTTTCCTTGTGTTCTAGTGTAACCGGGGACATCAATTTTTGCATTTGTTCTACTGTCGACCATCCATTCCCTTGCATTCTAGTGTCGACCGGGGACAGGTTGACGGTTGACATTTGACACTTCGCATTTGTTCTACTGTCGACCAGGTACAGGTCGACAGTTGACAGTTGACACTTTTCAAATTTTCTGTCGACTGAGGACAGGTCGACGGTTGACAGTTGACACTTCCCTTGTGTTTTAGTGTCGACCGAGGACAGGTCGACAGTTGACAGTTGACACTTTGCATATGTTCTACTGTCGACCAGAGACAGGTAGACGGTTGACAGTTGACACTTTTCGTATTATCTACTGTCGACCAGAGACAGGTAGACGGTTGAGAGTTGACACTTTTTGTATTATCTACTGTCGACCGGGGAGAGGTCGACGGTTGACAGTTGACACTTTCCTTGTGTTCTTGTGTCGGTTGGGGACAGGTCGACCGTTGACAGTTGACACTTTCCTTGTGTTCTTGTGTCGGTTGGGGACAGGTCGACGGTTGACAGTTGACACTTCTCTTATATTCTAGTGTCGACCAGGGAGAGGTCGACACTTTGTATATGTTCTACTGTCGACTGGTGACAATAAACCTAATCACAGATGTTAATGCTAGACTAACCCTAATCACAGCTATCAATGCGAAACTAACCCTAATCAGAGGTATTAATGCGAAACTAACCCTAATCACAGGTATTAATGTGAGACTAACTCTTATCACAGCTATTAATGCGAAACTAACCCTAATCACAGCTATTAATGCCAGACTAACTCTAATCACATTAATAAATGCCAGACTAACCCTAATCACAGCTATTTAATATGCAAAACTAACCCTAATCACAGCTATTTATCACAGTTCTGAATGCGAGACTAACCAACTGTCAACCGTCCCCGGTCGACAGTAGAGATGGTTAAATGTCAACTGTCCCCTTTCGACAGTAGAAATGGTTAAATGTCAACTGTCAACTGTCCCCGGTCGACAGTAGAAATGGTTAACTGTCAACTGTCCCCGGTTGACAGTAGACACATTCATAGAAATGGTTAAATGTCAACTGTCAACTGTCCCCGAATACTTTTATATAAATACAAGCTTCCGCATAGGGACTACATACCCTTATATTGGAGTTGACCCCGATTATCATTCTAAGCGTGAATTCTCTACTCTTGTTCTCTACTGGCCGTGACAGAAGCATTGAGGACCTTACTGATATAAGTCCTAACCTTTTAACACTTAGTTTACAATTAGCTGTATCATGGAGGATATTCATGGTTAAAATCAATTTAAGTCAATCCATTCTATATTTTTGGCATGTTATAACAGATGTATTGCTGATCCCAGAAATATCCAAGGTTATGGTGCCGTAATCTCAGTGACATGAAGATGAAAAGAAAAAAGTCAAAAAAATTATATACAGCATGAACTGGATTCTAAGAAACCACCAAGAATATTCCAAACTAACTAATACCATATAATTACATAAGGATGTGACCTAAAACATATACTGTATACAGGGTTATTTTCGCCCCGCTTTATTTTCGCCCTTTCACACTTGCAAACAGTTTTGACCTGTCTTAAATTCGCCCAATCACAGTTTTGTTTAAGAAAATATACTATATTCTTCTGGGGCGAAAATAAAACGGGAGCGAATATCTCCCTGTACATACAGTATTGGAAAGTTTCTCAAAATTGTGTGCCAGATATTTTAGTGGGATAATTTGGCTATATATACAAATTGTACAAACATAAGTAGGTCTATATGAAATGATCAAGGAGACAGAACACATTCATCTAAGGAATCCTAAATACATTAGTTGAAAATTAAAACGTCAATGAATTAGAAATAAATACAGTATAATTCAAAATGGTTTTTTTCCTATTCCCATTAAAGAAAAGTCAATTTTTTTATAATCTACAGAAACAAGCTATATAGTACTGTTTAAATTTTTGGCAGATTTCTTTGCTTGAAGATCTGACATACAGAAAGAACTGAAAACCAGAAGAGAGTTTTCAAGATTTTTACAGTTATTTTCTTTGTAATAAACTAATCTATAGAACAGCTAAACATACTGACAACATTTTGACATTGATAGAAGCTCTGCAAGAAAGAGCCATTCTATTTTAGATTTCTGTCATTGCATATACATTTAAAGAAACTTGTTCCATATGATTTATATTTACAAGCTAAAATTATAGAAGGAAACTTTGACAGTTTGAGTGAATATGGTATTGTTATAATTTTAATGAACAACAGTATAAACTGTGGTAAACTGTGGTAGCCAAAATCTTATTAATGTACAAACAAAGGAAATGTCAAATATTTTTTTTTATAAGTTGTGGTTGATGTATAAAGTTTACCTAGAAATATTTATAAAAATTGTGGAAAAGGGTATTTTTTCTTTTGGTCCTATTGTTTTTGAAGCAACTAAGATGCCAGTTCTAGTATTTTATATGCAATTGTAATTGTTTTATTTGCAATACAGTGCACAGTGTCAAGAAAACTGATATCTATAATAATAGCTTTGTCATGTCAAAGTGATTCGGAAGTCATGACCACTTATTCTTCACGTAACTTAAGCTTCCATATCTCAAATCCTCTGATATATCTCAAAGTTTTTTCTCGGTCCCTTTAAGTTCAAAATACAAAGTTTGACTGTATTTGGCATGTGACACTTCAATAAAACAATTTATTTACTTAATGGTTCCATCACAATTGTATAGAGCCAAAAAAGAAGAAAACTACAAGTCTAGAATACAAGAGAAATTGATTTTAATACCGTTACATGTGTCTGATAATGGTGGATTCCTTTTTTGTGCTTGTGTGATACAATCATTAAAATATTTCTCGATGTGTTTGAAGTTACATTTTTTCACAGTGTTTGAAATTACATTGTTCACAGTTTATATATTCTATAAAGGATCAAGATTCCATGAAGAATTTACACCTTTGTTAGAATGACTAGAAGATTACAGGCCACAAGAGGAGCTAGGATGTTAAAACACGTGATTAATCATGTGCTGATGGATCAAAGACCCGATAAATGTTTTAGTTTTTGGGAACTCTTTAATGACTTCTTCTCCCAGGTGTAAAATAATGGTAAAAATTATGAGGAATCAAGTCCTCCTTTGAACAAGTGATGCACTCCACTTTCAAAAATAAAATAATTAAAATTAAATAATTCAGATCAGCAAAAAAAATATTTACATATTAAGAACAAAAACACATCTAAACTGAAATGTCCAACTCATAAAGGTTCCATTTAGCATAATTTTTTAAAATGTATAATTCTATTTTTAAAAAAAAAATAATCTGGATGAAAAGATATTTTTTAATTTCTTTGATAAAATGTATTCTTCAAACAATGCCATTGCTTTTTTTTTTGATTAGTTGTAAATGGCATCTGTGTTTCCTACCTGTATTTAAAAGAAAAAATCCTATAATTCCCAACACTGTCCTAATACATTCTCCCAGGATTCAATTTGTCAACCTCTTTCTGCAAATCCAATTGATTCCAGAACAGCTGTGATTGCAGATCAAAAAAACACTAGCTTTTTTTTCTCCATTATATTCAGAATCCAACATGAGCCAAAAAAAAAGAATGCACAGTAAGGCAAGTTGATCAAAGGCTCATTTAGTCTAGACATGATAACAGACGTCAATCAAATCTACTCATTTCATTCTAACAACTGCATCCAATCAATTTTAATTTTCCACATTTGAATTTAGAATTTTTCAATGGGTTTCAAATTGGATCAAACTGACTATAAACGCAACAGAGAAATTTTCCATATCAGATGATGTTCTGGTATGTTTAGCTACAACATTGATGAAGATATTTAAAACCCAGATAGCAGATTGTTCATTAAATCCAATCAATAACCCCCTTCATTAAGGAGCCCGGGACACACTATAGATGATACCTGTCGTTATTGATGTCTACGGCTCTGTGGTATTCTCGCGGGAGTGGGGGAACCAGTTAACTCAACTCTCAGGTGTGCGTCAGATTCAAACGCCCGCCCATTAGTAACACCTTATGTTCTGGCATTCGCTCATTTACGTTAAGCATAATGAATTAGACCATATTCACATTATCGCCATGGTGTTTTATTATCAAAATGATATTATATGCTTTAAAAAAATCAATTGGAGATAACATTTTTAGTGAAAGAATTACTTTTTCTATGAAGCCAGATGCCTATAACTAAATACCAGCTCCTTAATGTGTTAATGCAGAGATCAGGAATAACTCCATCAAATAAGCATTTGTGACATATGATGGACAAATTGTGTACATTTATATATACACATTCACTTGTACAGACATATGGATTAATTCCAAAATATTTCATAGTATTTTATTTTTTTTCAATAATTCAACTTTAAATCAGTGTATCATATTCAAGACAAATCAAACTAGATATCATTGAGATGGTGGCCATCTCAAAGGGCCCCAAATTTCAGCAATGAACATAAAAATGTAAGGTAGCTGAAAAGGGTTTTGACCTTGACCCTTGACCTAGAAACTTTGTTCAAGATCACTGCACATCCTTTGACAGTGGCACTCTGTGAGTGAAGTTTGAGCCACATTGGACCAAGGGGAGAGAAGATTTGCTCCGGACAAGGATTTTTTAATACAATTCTGTTGTGACCTTAACCTCTGACCTAGAAACATGGTCACTGCACACCCTTTACCCAAAGACACTTTGTTGGTGAAGTATGAACCAGATTGGGCCAAGGAGAGTGAAGATAATTGTTCCAGACAAGAGATCTCAGATGGACAGACAGCTAGACGGACGGACGGACAGACTGATCACTATAGGGTACCGCAGAGAAAGGCCCTAATAAATATGAGTTCTATTTAATTTGTATTATAAAGCAAATTAATCCATCATATATTATTATTTTAATCCTACAGTAATTTTTCTGAAACATGCACATTATTTCACATTAAACCCTAGACATCTTCAGTCTACACGGCTGTGTATGTTCTCCATTAGATCAATTACTGTGACAATGCTTTCAATGGCATCATGATATGACACAATTCCCTGCAATAAAAGTCTTGCTTCTTGATTATATAGATTCTGAAGATACATTAATGGTAATCTGTCCACCCCCATTAATCTTAATGTATGTCTGTTTGTTCAGGAACACATCAGGTTCTGTCTCAATAAATAACCAACAAAAAAATTGAAACACTTATTTATAACAATAAATCTTTAAAAGATTTTCAACAGTGAAATACTGTAATTCATTCATTTCATGAAAGTGATATTCCTTCAAAATTCAAAAGAAATGTTGAACTGTCATTCTGTCCCATTTACCAAGTTTTCATTCAAGTTATATTAAAATCAGAACTGTAGGAGGGATAGGGTTTTGAAAAATTGTTGACAGAGAGACAGACGATGGACACCTAATACTATCACATAAGCTCTCCTGGTCTCTGACCAATAGAGCTGATAATAATTTTAAAACTTATTTATAAGAATGACTATTATTATTCCTATGTACCTGCTATCTCAATGTCTGTCTGTCTGTTTGTATACATCTTTCTGTTTAGGCACACTGCAGATATGCTGCTTCAATTTTGAATATGAGAACAATTTTTTATGCAACAAGGTACAAATTTGTTAATTTTTTACCTTAAGTAATTTATGAAGTTATTTTCATCCTGTGTATACAGTGTACTGTTGTATTTTTGCTAAACAAGCTACTTCCTTCCTGTATTAACTCATACTTATAAAACTCAGTATTCATTTCATGCTTAACTTTTGCTGCGTGATTATGAATTTGAACTAGAAAATAAATTTCTATATCTCACAAAATTTGTCATCTTTATAATTCATCAAAGTTCATTTTTATAAAATGATATATTTCTTTTATAATTCAAACTTTAAAAAATCTCTATTACATTTTTTTTTTAAAATGCCTCCACCATAGCATGAGTTCATGATGGTCTTTGCATATGTCCTTACAGCATTGCGGTAATATCCACTTGTCTGCAGGCACCCATATTTCAGTCTCAGTTTAGAAATTTTAGGCATTGTCCATATTAATGTTGTATGTTACCAGTACTTCTGGCATTCATGAAATTGTATCCACAAAGATGTGATTTATAATCGATCCATAAGCTTATCTAATGACATGAAATAGACATATATATTTAAGGAATCACTGTCTAGTTTTGAGAGTGCCACATCAACAATAGTGGGAAACATGGGATAATTTGCATAACATATATATGTTTCCCACTATTGTTGATGTCCCTGGCAATCTCAAAACTAGACAGTGATTCCTTATATTTCCATTTCATTGTGAAATAAAATTGTAGACTTAGACATTACAAATGTAGACTAATAAATTTAAAGTACACGAGGACTTCCATGCCAATTTCAATAGTCCTCGCACACTGAAGTCAAACACAAATGCAGCCGCACAAGATTTACATGCATATTTGGCCTCCTTAGCGTCAGACACAGAGACAGATGCGCACGACATTTGCATGCGTATTAGACCTCCTTAGCTGCTGACCTATCGACCTGCCTAATTTACATGCCGGCAGAATTATCAAGAATAAACTCCTCCAACTTTCAAAGAGTTATCACAGAGAAAAAAATTAGAAATGGAAATATTGACCAATTATTGCAAGTTAAACTTAGAAGAGCATCCAGGTCCAGTGATGTATGCATGAAGTTACATGACAATTTATACTGAACTTTATAGTATATACTTGTTTATAATATACTTATAAATAATTGTGCCAAGGAAAATTCTTCATCATAAAAGGGCTTAGTTAAACAGAGGCTACATTGTGCTATATAGCTCAAAATAAATGATCTGAAAAAGCTTAATGATTCCCGACCTCAAGACATACTTTATATACACCAGTATAGTGTGCTACTAGAGCAGGCATGCAGGTTTTAAAATGCAACAAGATGTGTTTGTGAAACACTGATGCCCCTGTATGACAACATAGCCAAGATTAAACTTTTCTTTAATGCAAATTTAATATATTGGTACCAAAAGTAGGGTATTTTCACTGGAAACAAAATTGTGAAATATGAAAGTAGGCCACAAAAATACATATGTAAAGTAATTGGAAGCCCTAGCCCTAACCCTTCAAAAGTTATGGCCAAGGTTAAATATTTTAAAAAGTAGGTCAAACTCCAAGGTCAAGGTCAAAGGGTCAGAGGTCTTGCTATGAAATGAAAGGTCTTGTCACAAGGATTAAATATGTAAATTATGAAAGCACTAGCCCTAACCCTTAAAAGTTATGGTCAAGTTTTGGTTTTTAAAAGTACAGTCAATTCTCGATAAACCGCCACCTTTTGTAATTCAGAAATCATGGCGGTATAACGAATTTGGCGATGAATTAAATTTTCCATCATTTAGGAAACAAGAAGTAGAGTTACCGTTCTAAACAATACCATTCGCATTTCTATTCGTATTATTACATGTACATGTATATAAAATTATACATACTCCTTAATTTGAGAATACTTCAAGTAATTTTTTATGTACAGTTTAGCTAAAAACAAAATGTGCAGTTATTAAATAAAGACAAGTATATGTGTGTGCATGTAAATCTGCAGTGTGATATTGAAACAAAAAACATGCTAGGTCGATCGTCGTAAGATATTGCCGATAGTACGTAAAATGAATTCTTGAATAAATTCATTGTTAATGGCATCATTGTTAATGAAACGTCTAGAATTTATACCATATATTAATTTTTAAAGCAAATTTTTGTTTTATTTAAAGCAGAGATCATTAAAATAATATCGTTATCGGCGTGCTTTAACAACGACAGCTTTCAAGGCAAAGTCGTGACTAAATGATTTTTATTTCATACAAAACAATTTTTTTATATAATAGTTCATGTTAAAATTATTGTTTATTTAATTCTTAATTAATTATTTAATTGCATGTACCTTGTCTGGCTTCGCTTGCTTAACAACAGGGATAGCATCAACCAATTAGCCGCGCTTCACTGACCACATGCACCTGTGGCGGTATATCGAGATAATTGACACTTAAAAATGGACGTTTGTTGTCAAAACAGGGTGGCGGATGGCGGTATGCGAATTTGGCGTTATAAAGAGAATTTTATATAGAAGGAAAAATGTTCTTGGGAAATCATGGTGGTATTGCGAAAATGGCGATGAATCCAATGGCGATAATTCGAGAATTGACTGTACTGTAAATCAAATTTTATTTGCAAGAACTTTATTTTAGCGTAATTACGCGAGACGGTATGCTCGCGAAAATTTCATTCTCGTGTATAATAGAATTCCTTATGATTATATAGAGCAATGACCACAATTCGTGAAAATTTTGTCTTGCTAATAAAGAGTCAATGATTATCTCGCGAAAATAAGGTGTCACGAAAATTAAGTGATCTACAGTAGGTCAAACTCCAAGATCAAGATCAAAGGGTCAAGGTTCTTGGTATCCAATGAAGGGTCTTCTCACAAGGATTACATATATGTGAAGTATGAGATCACTAGCCCTTAGCATTCAAAAGTTATGGCCAAGGTTAAAGTTTTTCCATAAGTAAAAAAATCTCCAAGGTCAAGGAAATTGGTATCCAATAAAAGGTCTTGCCACAAAGAATGCATATTTAAAGTTTGGAAGCCCTAGCCCTAACCGTTCAGAAGTTATAGCGAAGATTAAACATTTTAAAAATACATGTAGGTCAAACTCCAAGGTAAAGGTCAAAGGACTTGCTATGAAATGAAAGGTCTTGTCACAAGGATGAAATATGTAAAGTATGAAAGCACTAGCCCTTGTCCTTTAAATGTTATGGTCAAGGTTTGGTTTTTAAAAGTAGGTCAAACTCCAAGGGCAAGGTCAAATCGAAGTTCTTGGTATCCAATGAAGGGTCTTCTCACAAAGATTACATATGTGAAGTATGAAAGCCCTATCCCTTACTGTTCAAAAGTTATGGCCAAGGTCAAAGTTTTTTCATAAGTACTGAAATTTCCAAGGTCAAGGTCAAAAGGTCAAGATTGTTTGTATCCAATGAAAAGTCTTTCCACAAAGAATACATACGTGAAGTATTAATGTCCTGATATCTAATGTTCAAAAGAAATGGCCAAAGTAAAAGTTTGGAATTTTTGTGTAAAAGTGGGTCAAACTTCAAGGTCAAGGTCAAAAGGTCAAATTTGGTGGTACCCAAAGGAAGGTCTTGTCACAAGGAATATACATGTGAAAGATGAAAGTCATAGCTCCACCAAATCAAAAGTTATGGGTAAGGTTCAAGTTTTTGTGGACAGAGAGACAAACAGAGAGACAGCTAAAAAGACGTACAAACACTATATACCCCTGAAACTTCAATAACGTAATGAAATTTACATAAAAAAAAACTGTTTCAACTTTGAGGTCAAGGTCATGAGGTCAACATCAAGAGTGTATTCAGAGAGGTCTTGAAACAAGTAAAGCCCTATCATCTCTCTTTCAAAAGATGTCAGCAATGATAAGGGCAAACTTCAAGGTCATGGGGTAAAATTGATTGATTGATTGATTGATTGTATATTGTTTAACATCCCTCTCAAGAATTTTTCACTCATATAGAGACGTCACCGTATGCCGGTGAAGGGCTTCAAATTTTGACCTTTACTCGGCACTCAGGGCCATTGAGCAGTGAGGGATCTTTATCGTGCCAATGCCTGCCGCTGACACGGGGCCTCGGTTTTTAAGGTCTCATCCGAAGGACCGCAACTTTTACTTCAAAGTGCCGAGCGCATGGCGAAGGAACAGTTGCTACCCATTTTTTATCGACTTACGTCAGTCGCGGCCGAGATTCGAACTCACGACCTCCCAATCACGGAGCGAGTGCTCTACCGACTGAGCTACCGTGAACAGTAAAATTGAATGATCTGACAATGAATAGCTACAAAATTTTAAACCAAAATTAAAGAATAGCCAAACAATTTCAAAAATACTAATATATTATCTACATCAACTATACTCTTGGTATGTGTGTGTGAGGGTAAGGGGTGTGTGCAGGTGCAGATCCAGGTATTGAAGTTAGAGAGGGGCACCAAAAGTAGGTGGGGGTCTGGGGGCCACCTTAAGGCCCCCAGTGGGTCCAGGGGGCAAAGCCCCCAGAAGCTCCTGGATTCTAGAGATATTGTAGGGTAAAAATGAGGTCTACAGAGTAAACATTTTTACATTTTCTCTACAAAACTATGATTTACGCTAACTTTGACAATTTTAGGGGACGCACGCTGAGTGTGTGTGGGGATGTGTGTGAATGGGCAGATCTGTCCTTAAGAATTGAAAAAAAAGTTTGGTTAGTACCTGGTAACCTGAGACAATCATAAAAAATTTAAGTGCTCTGTTCAACAGTTCAACCCTGATGACTATTGATTGAACCTTCTGCTTTTACTCTGTTATCACTACCCTGAGAGAGTGTGGAGTGTTAAACACTTGTCAGTCGGAATCTATTACTGACAAAAAATAGGGCTTTTATTAACACAAGTTAATGCCGAGTACTAATCATTCTGAGGCTGGGAGCTCAAGGAACATCCTCAGTTTATAGGGCCAGCCCCGATACCAGACCGAATCGATTTAATTAACGACTGTCAAACTCAAGTGCAAAGATTTTAAAACGTGCTCATTTCATGAGAAAAGTGTATTTTTCTAATTAAAAAAATGTTTGAATATTGTAAAAAGATCATTGACCTAACAGTTAAAACCACTAACTGTCAAGAATCATTTCTGAGACATTTGGATCGAGATCGATATGCTGTCGAAAAATCTCTTCACTTAAGAGGAAGTTCTCTCTCATTCATAGAAAATTAGGAGAAAGACAACTGGTCATCAGTAGCTGTATATCTAAATATTTATAAGAAAATTACCTCAAGTTTGACTTTTGATTTTTGTTGATATAAATTGTGTGTGGTCTATCTTTCCACAGGAAATGAGAAAACAAGACCCATGGCCATCGTCTCTCACCTAAATACTTCAGAAAAGGAGAGCAAATATCCTTTCAGAAAGTTTAAGGCCCATGGACATATTGTTCACCTGATTTTATCTTCTTCAACAGATTTTTTTCTATTACTGTAAACGTGGTTATATTGACGAGTTAAAAAATTGATGATTTTTTTGTTAACGAAAATTGACGAGTGTTAATTTTGACGAAATATTTAATCAAGAGTTATGTATCTTTGAATTCACGGGGATACAAAGGCAGCGTCGGAATCACTAAAATTTAGTTTTTGTACTGACTTAATCTACAGTTTGTAAGACTGTACAAACTATCTAACTGTGTAAGATTTGATTAAATAAATTGCCTTGTAATTTGTTTTCATTATAAGCGGTCAATTGCCTGAGGTGACAAACTAGGTCAAGCTCGGCGTGATAATTACGCATGCAGTATTTAATACACTAGTTTAGATTCAATGGTTCTAAAAATGATTATATATCATTGTGTTTTCATAACTAATTACAAAAGAAATTAACAGTAACTTTGATCTAGGTTTAATAGGGGAAACCCAAGAAAATTAAGCGGTAATGTTGTACAATGGTCAATGTCTGTTGTGAGGCTATACATATGATGTGAAGTTTGACGAGTGTAAATTTTGACGAGAAAAGAAAAATCGTCAATGTAGTCAAAATTAGCACACCGTCAATATTTCCACGTTTACAGTATTCATTCCTATGCAAAACATTAATTCGCTATTGTGACCCCACCTTAACCTCAGGTGATATGAATTCATAGATGTGACCCTACTCTACCCCTCAGGGTCATAATGTGATCAAACTTCAATCTAAACAACCCTAAGATACTTCTACATCAATGTGACTAATACATGCATGCATGGCTCTGCTGTTCTGGAGAAATTTTTTTAAGAAAGAATTTTAAACTATATATGGGTATCCACATGTTAACTCTTATAGTGCATTGTGGCTCCACCCTACCCCAAGGGTCAGGATTTGAATAATTTTCAAACTACACTACCTAAGAATGCTACCATATCAATATGGCTAAACATGGCTTTTGCTGTTCTTAATTAAGAATAAGATTTTTGAAAATGTTTTCTTATAATTATTCCTCTGTAAAACTTGAAGATACCACCAAATTTTCATTATTTCCTAACTTTCTACCTAGCTTTAAAGAAATTGATGCCCTTCCTTTAAATAAACTTGAATCCACTTTACAGAGGAAGGCTTTGTGGCAAGTTTCATCTAAATTGGTCTAGTGGTTATGGAAAAGAAGAACTACAGACAAAAACACAATTGAAGAAATATCATCAGAAAAGCTCACTTGAAAGACCTTGTTTGAAAAAATCTTTGAAACTTTGCAAAATACAAATTTGAAAACAAGAAGCCCATGGGCCATGTCACTCACCTGAGTTACTTTAGCCATGCTCTTCTTAACCAGACCCCCCCCCCCTTGTAATACCTATTGTGACCCCGCTCTACCCCAGGGGGTCATGATTTAGACAAATCAGAATCTATACTACTCCAGCATGCTTCAGTATAAACTTTCAGCTTTTCTGGCCCAGTGCTTTTGGAGAAGAAGATTTTTGAAGATTTTCCCTATATATATTTCAATGTAAAACTTGGATTCCCTATTGCTGCCCCACTCTACCCCCGGGGGTCATGATTTGAACAATTTAGAATTTACACAATCCCAGCATGCTTCAATATAAGTTTCAGCTTTTCTGGCCCAGTGGTTCTTGAGAGGAATATATTTTTGAAGATTTTCCCTATATATTTCAATGTAAAACTTGGATTCCTTATTGCGGCCCCACCCTACCCCCAGGAGTCATGATTTGAACAATTTAGAATCTACATGCACTTTCCCAGGATGCCTCCAGCTTCAGCTTTTCTGGTCCACTGGCCCAGTAGTTCTTTAGATTTTTTAATGACCACACCCTATTTTTGTTTTCTTAATTGGGTACTTGACCCTTCATTTTTATAATTTAAACTCTCATACATCCAAGGATGCTTTGTATCAAGTTTGGTTAAAACTGTGATTCTTGAGAGGAAGTTGAAAATGTAAAAAGTTACAGATGGACAACAGGTGATCAGAAAAGCTCACTTGAGATTTCAGCTCAGGTGCGCTAAAAAGAGGCCAAAGTAGATGTAAAGGTCAAGGATAAAAATGTTGATGAAAATGAATTGTTCTCATCAAATATATAAACATATGCTTCAATAAAAATCTGAAAAATTTCATTGAATTGTAGCTAATCACATTTTTGAAGCCAGAGAGAGAGAGGGAAAAAATTTGATGCTTAAAGTGACTATACGAGTCAAAATCATGGTTTCTTTTCAGATACCTGTATCATACATAGAAAGAATTATGAAAATTATTAGTATATAGCTAAGATTTGACAATTAAATTGCAAGAAAAGACTGCACAATATAAGTGCCGGAAAAACACACGTTAACGTTCTACCGTTTTGTTGTTTTCGTGTATGTCAAGATCACACCACTCTTATTTTTGGCTCAACTTGTAAACAACATTCAACCGGAGCATGCAAAGGTGAGAAATATGCTCTAACAACTTTTTAAAAAGATTGCATCAAATTTTTTGGTCTATTTACATTCATTCTATGTTCTTGAGATCATGGTAACTATGGAAACTTATTCAACTTTTCTGCACATGCATCAGTTGGGAGGAAGAAGTATTAAGCAATATTTTCGGTATGGGGCATACTGAAATTATTTTTACTTTTATTTTTCTACTTAAAAAAAGAATTTTTAGGTTCTGAAACCTGTAATTTTCTGATATCTAATACCTTTAGGAATTGAATAAAATTTACTTGGGTCATGCAAAAATTCTACATTTGTCAATTTTTCCTTTGTGCGTCACAGTGTCTCTTTAAGTGAATTGCTCTCATCAATATGTATAAGCATATAGTATTGTAAGTATCTTAAATTTCATTTAATAAATTAACTGAGGTTAAGGTCAAAAAGCAAGGTCAAGGTCCAACAATGTTGCTACAAATAAATAAGTTGAAAGGAAAGGAAAAAAATATTGATACCTTAGAACAAATTTCATCAATATGTTTGGGCATACAAAGTCTGGTAAAAATTTTGTATATTTCTTTGAAATTGAGATATTTGCTTTTATAAGAAAAGTGATGTCAAGGTCAAATGAAAGGTCGGGGTAAATAAATATCAATGCAGTTGAATAGCTTTTATTAATATATATCAGCATATGAAATTTGATAAAGATATCTTATAGTTTCCTTGAAACTTAGCAAAGCATATTCAAAGTTAGAAAAGTGAGGTCAAGGCAGGAAAAAAGGGTCAAGGTCAGTATAAACTGCAATGACATTCACATCACCTACATGTACAATGTTTAAAGAAAAGATAGTCCAGTTATAAAGTGTCTGTATTAACAGTTTTAAGTATTCAGATTTGTTAATATCTGCAAAAATTTGGCTTTATATAAGGCAATCTTTTCTGCAACATTTCAAATAACAAAGACCTAGTTCTTGCCAAGATCTGATGATGCAACTGAATTACTTTATTTGCCCCTAGTATTCTAACTTGACCTACTGGCATCAAAGAAAAGGTGACATATATGGATTCCCAAATGGTTAATCTTCTATTTGTAGCCAAACTTCAATTTACAAAACCAATTTCAAACAAATCTCTACTTATATAGGCAATTGTTGTTTAGGGAAGTATAGCAATTATTGTCATCAGGCAAAAAACACATCAGCTTCACAATCCGTATCAGATAGAAACAAAAGAATCAAATGCAGACATAATGGGAATTGTTAACTGTAGGATTTTAGCTCAACTGGACTGAATCTTTCAGCCCTCCATCTTATTGTCATACTAACATAACATCTCGGGCAAAGAGCAAAATTAAAAAAAATGAGTGGGTTAAAAAATTCAATTCCAGATTTTAAAAATTGATTGAATAAAAAAAATTTGATTATGTCTCATTTCCCATAAAAACACTGTGACATTTTTTCGATAAAATTTTAGAAACAGATTTTTAGCCAATAAAAATCTCTGTGCAGGATTAGCGCATGCTGTTTCATGGTTGAGTTCCACATAATACCTATATAATTTCAAATTCTACATTTATTTAAGTAAACTTGAAAAAGAAGCTTGATCAAATGCCATGTCATATTTCCTTTCTCAGAGGAACTGGATTTATATAATTGAAGCTAGGACAATGTCATTCAATCCTCATCACTATGCAAGAAGAAATCAGAAATTGATTTCTTTGGAATAATGTTCTTTAAAGATGCATAAAATCCAGCAATGTGTAGTTCTATTTATGCTAACTGAAATAACTTCTCTTCTAGTTGCCAGTGCAGCACAGTGGTTAGACTGTTTACTCTAACACTGTGGAGAAAGGAGATTTCTTATGTTGGGGGTTCAAATCCCACTAGGGAGATAGAGACTGATCCTTCAGAAAAAAAGGTCTCATACAGCAGTTTGTGCAGGCATAAGAAATATCTCTCACTGCTCATAGGCCTTAAGAGCTAAATACAGGTCAAAATTCTCCATTGGACTAAAAATTCTTGAATACTGTAAATCACTAAATTTTCGCGACACCTTATTTTTGCGAGATAAACATTGACTATTTATTAGAGAGACATAATTTTCACGAATTGTTATTTCTTTATCTAATCTTAAGGAATACTATTACACATGAGAATGAAATTTTTGCGAGCTCACTGTCGCATGTAATTATGCGAAAATAAAGTTCTTGTGAATAAAAAGCAATT
Source organism: Saccostrea cuccullata (assembly GCF_032062105.1). Classification (NCBI taxonomy): domain Eukaryota; kingdom Metazoa; phylum Mollusca; class Bivalvia; order Ostreida; family Ostreidae; genus Saccostrea; species Saccostrea cuccullata. The sequence continues at coordinate 428,754 of NW_026933711.1, read as the reverse complement.
AACACTAAACAAACAAATCAACACTTCTACTTTGAATTGATATTGGTAAAAAAAGTAAACTAATGAAAAGTTTCTCAAGGTATGACGTTTCCTCCAAAAAAAATTCAACACGAATACCGGTAATGGCAAAAAAAAAAAAAAACAAGATAAGAAATTTTTTTTAAAATCCTTAACTTAACCTAATCTTTTCAAATCCGTAGACTCATCTTAATTTGGATGATCTTATAAGTAAGGGATTTTACTTAGATCGAGTTATTACACCTACTAAGGTATCTTTGTAAGCTGTCTAAAGAAAGCTTTGTGGCCCATGGACCTCTTATTTTCTAAATCTATGAGAAACACATTAAAAAAAATCTTAGACTTCTGGTAAAACAATTTCTTAATGTCTAGCAGGCACATTCTGTTTTTGCAAAAGCTGAAAAATAAATTCTTCCATTAATGGTCCCCGAGAGAGAAGGACTGCAATGTAGAGAGGACAATCAATCCCATACTCATTACAGGACAGCGTTTGATTTTTGCTTTAATCCTGCAATAAATTTGCTATTAGGACAAGCTATAAACTACACTTGAGATTAAGGTATTTAGCATTGACATTTCAATCAACCTAAACTGTGTTTTGTACAACATTCAAAAAAAATTAGAACAAGAGGCCCATGGGCCACATCGCTCACATGAGCACATGGGCTAGTTAAAAAACACAAATCAGCTTAGTATTGAAAAGTGTACTTGTTGGGAGAGGGGGGATTTGAATTTTTTATTACTTGAGAATGTCACTATGTCAATAAAGCAAACATGTATAATTTCACCATACTTGAGAAGAAGAGTTTTAAAGATTTTTCCTATATATTTCTATGTAAAGATTTGATTACCCATCATGGTCACACCTTACCCCAGGGGTCATGATATGAACAAACTTGAATTAACTCTAACTCGGGATGTTTCCATACCAATATCACCAGTCATAACTTTGTCGATCTTGAGAAAAAGATTTTAAAAAGATTTTTCCTATGTTTTCCTATGTAAAACTTTGATTAGTCATTGTGGCCACTCCCTAACCTCGGGGGTCATGTTTTGATCAAACTTGAATACACTACCTGAGGATGCTTTCACATTATTTTCATTTTTACTGGTCCAATGGTTTTTAAGAAAGACTTTTAAAGATTTTTCCTATAAATTCATATGTATAACTTTGATCAGCCATTGTGGCCCCGCCCTACCCCTGGGGGTCATGATTTGAACAAACTTGAATCTACACTACCTGAGGATGCTTCCACACAAGTTTCATCTTTCCTGGCCTAGTGGTTCTAGAGAAGAAGATTTTTAAAAGATGCCATTAATTTTTCATTAATTCATAATTATCTCCCCTTGCAGGTGGGCTTGGCCCTTCATTTGAATGAACTTAAATCCCCTTTACCCAAGGATATTTTGTGGAAAGTTTGATTGAAATTGGCCCAGTGGTTCTTGAGAAGATGAAAATGTGAAAAGTTTATGATGACTTGAACCTTCGGCTCAGGTGAGCTAAAAATTTAGGCCATGGGACAACAATGCTCACCTTAGTCACTTTCATAATTTCGTACAGGTCATATTCTCGGTATTTACACAGCTATTCCATAAACATATCCCTGGTCCCTCGTCTGGAAAATGTCCAGTGTCCAGTATCTAAAGCAAGTCTGGTAAAGTGCATCCATATACAGGGTGTTTCATAATATATGTTACATTTTGAATCTCCAATTTGACAGACAAAAGAAAAATATACAGATAAGTCTTTTTATCAAATTGATGCACATATCCATAAGATTCATAATGTACAATTACCAACTAAAATATTAAACACTGAACATAATCTTAAACATTAATGAAAATTAGCGAAATTTCCAAGTTGCGCTATTTTTGCTATGTTGAATTTCACAACGTCAAAAGTTCACATTACATGTTATAAATGATCTCCATTTATTCAACAACAAATGACGTTGTTTCTTGAAATTTGTATAAAACCTTGTCACATTTTTGCTTAGACACTCCTCATTTGAAGGTTCGTGTATTTTCTAAGCTCATTCAATATCTGTGGTCTAGGATTGAAGACCCTTTCCTTAAGAACCCCTCAGAAAAGAGCCCAAAAATTGAGATTGTCAAATGAAGAGGTCAAACTCTTTCCTTGCATTAATTATTGATAATTTGTATACTGATTACTTCATATCATATTTGAAAGTTCATTATATGCTGAAAATGCTGATATTGCCAGAATAAATTTCTGAAAATATCTATCAGACACTTTTCTCAGAAGTTTGCTACACTAAGAGTCTCGACTTCACCAATAACATCTCCGCTTCTTAATGACTTCTGGCTTTCTGAAATACTGTGTCATTTATCGCATACTGTCCGTCCCTGTCCTTTGACCTTGTTACTACCCTTCTGATAAGCATCCTAGAAAGCTTCTATTTTATTTTGGAAAATTTATTTCATGAACTAGTAAATGAATAGAATGAATATTAGCAACATAATCTGAAAATAAAAACAGCTTTACAATTCTTACAATTCAGCACTGAGTGGATTAGTCAAGTCCATCTCGAGAAATATCCAAATTATGACATCAACATTTATAGCACATTTAATCATTTCAAGACCATGATTTCCTTGACTTTTTCACATGGAACAAAAATGTAGGTTTCAATGTTTAAAATGATATAAAGTTTGTAATAGAAGTATAATAGGTAAGAAAAATAATTAGATCCCAAAATGTAACATATATTATGAAACACCCTGTATATACATCATCCATGTAACTTTGATCCAAGAAGGGCTTATACGAGGGTTGATCCAAAAGTAATGTCACAACTTTGATAAAATTGCTATAAATCGACGTAAAGCAACAAAATTATACATGATGGAAGCGTTAATTATTTCAAATCAGACCTGAAAAATTCAAAGGAATATGATGTATAATTTTCAAAATATCGGATTTTAATCAATGCACGTTTATGGTAGTCGCCGCACCTAAATATAACGTCATATGACGGATACACACCGTCATACTTTTAAGCGTTTCCCCTTCGTTTCATTAAACGATATTTATTATTCGCAAACACTTTCACCAATTTCACTTTCTTTAAGAATTCTTGGTACTATTATACACTCACTCTTTTCATAATTAAGCCCTCTGTCAAATTTTGTTGAACAATAGCATAAGACAAATTTAAAAATTCACAAGTCACTCTATACGTCTGTCACTTTTGACAACGTCAGACACCATTGAACGTGTCCGTCCGATCTCCTATCTTTCGGTCTTCTTGTCCTCTACAAATCATTCAGTGACCAATCACCCGCCCAAAATTGCTGAAACCATCTATTAAGTCGCTCTTATTTACAATCTTTATTCTGTAAGTCTGACTGAATAACGAAAATGTTGCTAGTGATGATTCCCATATTTTGAAGCAAAAATGCATTACAACTCGTCGAGCCTTTTTTCCCCCCAATTTCGACAATCCCTTTGTTCAATTCAACAGAGTGAAACAATATTTTTATGATTACAAATACCAATGCCGTCATTTAATTTTCAATTAAAGACTAAAAAATGACGAGAAGTGTGTCTTTAAAAAAATTGGGAGATCAGGTGCTTTTTTAGAATCTTTTTAATGTGTTTGTCTTTTTCATTCTCAGAAAATATACACTTTAAAACGTGACGTTTCGTTGTGACGCGGCGACACCCCCTATGCTCTGTGTTTTAAAAATCTATAAAATAAATTCAAATAAACATCATTGAATTAAAATTTCAATGTTAATTAGATTTATATTTGTGCATCTTTTGGTGTATTGTATTTGATAATATGACGCCAAACATAAAAGATATGGACACTGTGACATTACTTTTGGATCAACCCTCGTAGATGCAGATTTGGAATGGACTTGCTTCAAAATCTTTAATCTGAGGCCTGTTCATTAAAGTGAACATTCGCAGCGCTCGCCAAATTTCCTTATACCTCCAACAGAAATATTTGTGAGCCCTTGCTCTATTGAACAGGCCTCTGGTCATTCATCTGAAAAATGTGGGTCAGATCAAACAGTAAATCTGAAAGTGTCCATTGCTAGATTATCAGACCTGCTAGTTTGGTTTTGGTAGGGTCAATATTCACTCATCTGGAAAATGTAGGTCAGATTTATGATCCAAAGCAGGTCTGGTAGTATCCATCCCTAGATGCATTATCCCTTTAAGTTTTATGTAAAGCTTATACTGTAAATCACTTTTTATTCGCGAGAACTTTATTTTCGCGTAATTACGCGAGACAGTGAGTACGCGAAAATTTCATTCTCGCGTATAATAGTATTCCTTATGATTATATAGAGAAATATTACCAATTCGTGAAAATTATGTCTCGCTTATAAAGAGTCAATGACTATCTCGTGAAAATAGGTGTCGCGAAAATTTAGTGATGTACAGTATTTAATTGAGAGTGAACCTGCTCCAAAAATTTCACCATTTCACTCATCTGAAAAATGCATAGCAAAGATCAACAAGGCTGTTAGTGTACATGTTTATATCCATCTTTATATGCATGCAAGTTTGGTTTAGGTGGGGCTTATAGTTAGTTGGGGATGGACTTGCTCCAAAAACTTTAATTCACTTTGCCAGAAAATATAATGCCCTGTTCACATGACGAGTTTAATTCGCAGTAAATTAATGCGAAGTAAACTAATGCGAATTAAATTGTGTTCACACGACAGCTAATGCAAAGTAAACTAATGCGAATTAAATTTTTTCCTTCTACAGTCAGGAATCAGTAAGTCTATTTTGATGTCATTTGTCAATCACGTCATGTATGCAGAGCCATCCTCTGATACACCATGTAGTGGCTACAGGCATTCATTGATTTTAGTGATTAACATACTTTCCCTCAATTTTTGAACCAAATATAGCACAAATACCTATATATAACCACCAACACGTGTCCTGTGACTTAATTCTGGCCTTACGCATGCGTCAAAATTTAATTCGAATTAGCTTCGCTTAGCGTTTACACGGAGCTAATGCGAAGTAATTTAATGCACAGTAAATTAATTCGAATTAAACTAATTCGCATTAAGTTCTCCGTGTGAACGCTAAGCAAAGCTAATTCGCAGTAACTTTACATTTAATTCGAATTAAGCTCTCCGTGTGAACAGGGCATAAGTCATATGCAGCATCCAAAGCAAGTCTGCTAGATTCGTACCAAATGTTAAGGGGCTACAAGGGTGAAGGGGAATAACTCTTACTTCAGGTGAGCAAAAAACTTTCAAATTCAGTAATTCTCAGTAGCTCGGTGGCCAAATTATAACCTATTCAATTGGATTTTTGGCTTTGAATGTTCATACTCCAAATATTACCGGTATATAAAATTGACATCACTTACCATTAAATTTGTTTAGCTATAGTGAATTTGCAAACATATATATTCAATCATTGATCACTGCTTCCCTAATAAAGATATTCCTTAGTTCATTATATTTGAAGTTAATTAGACAACAGAGACCTCACCTATCTTCTGTATGGTGACAGCTTGACTAATTCCCTAACCAATCCCAAGGCAGTGTCAAATGTCAATATCAATATCAAAACATACATTGCTTCAAACTTTCCTAAAATGTATGCTTAATCTTACTCCAAGACACATTTAATAGGGTTTATAAAAAAAATTTCATGGACTAGCACTGTAAAATTAAAACTGCTTTTGAAAGTATTTGATAAAATTTTTTTTACAGATAACCGTTTCCTCATTAAACATCCTCGTTTGATACAGGGTCTCTATCATCTAAATACTGCCTGTATCATTGACACACACATGCATGGCCCGCTTTTGACTTATATCCTGCTTCCTACTGCATTTTCAAAGTTTTTTTTCTCTTGGTTTTACACAAAATTGTATCGAAAACTGCTGCTCCATGACAATGGTTACCTCCCTTGTGCCAATGTTTTCCAAACTCTCTAGTTATCTGAATTATGACAAGCAAACTATCCATCCATGATGGTTAATTTTCTGCCTGTCAGGAATGGGGAGCTCTTTCTGGGAAGTGGAAGGATGAAAAAAAAATCTACCATCTTCAATACCTTTTTTGCTGAAGATACAGAGGATGAAATGAGATTAGGCCTATTTTAGCTTGACAGTATCTTGGAAACCGATTCATTGGAAATGAAATCATTTGACAGTCATCTCTTGATTATTGTGGCCGTCTGTCCACCATTCCTATGCCTGATTAATTACTTTTATATATCATTCTTCAATAGCATTTATTCTCTTGATATCATCTATTTCATTATACCAGTGTCTGGTTTCACTTGCAAGAACAAAGAAAAGATTAAATGATATTTTTTCTGGTATAAAATACTATAGAGTGTCAGTTTTATGTTCTTAAATACTGATATAAGTACCTTTTTTAAGGTTATAGCCTGATCCAAAGGATTTGAAATCAGCAGTTAAGAAATTAAAGATGCTTACCAAAATGTCCCTGAATAAACGCACAGTTCTATAATGTCTATCGGTTTAACTGGATTCAAATATATATGATGCATAAAATGGCTTTAGCATACAAAACAAGAGGCCCAGGGGCCACATCGCTCACCTGAACAAATTGGCTAGGAAAAAGCACAAATCTGATCAGAACTGAAAAGTTTACTGAAAGGGGAGGGGGGGGGCTTACAAATGTCTTCATAATAATACAGTATAATACTTTGCTGTTCTTGATAAATGGATTTTTTAAAAACATTTCCTTCCTATATATAACTTCATAAAAATTTGAATTTGATTCCCCATTGCTTCCCTCCCTACCCTAAAGGGCCATAATTTGAATAAATTTAAATCAGGATTTGAACAAACTTAATTCTACACTATCCCAAAATGCTTCCATATAAAAACTAGAATCACTAATCATGGCTATGCTATTCTTGAGAAGAAGATTTTTTTTTCAATATATATTTTAATGTAAAACTCGGATCCCCCATTGTGACCCCACCCTATCCCTGGTGGTTATAATTTGAACAAACTAGAATCTATACCTGAGAATGATTCCATATAAATATCATTAATCATGGCTTTGAAGTACTTGGGAAGATGATTTTTAAAGATTTCCCTATCTAGTCCTAAATAAAACTTTGATCAGCCATTTTAGCCCCATCCTATCCCCGAGGGTCATTATTTGAACAAACTTGAATCTACACTACCTGAGGATGCTTCCACATGAGTTTCATCTTTCCTGGCCCAGTGGCTCTTGAGAAGAAGATTTTTAAAGATTTTTCCTATATATTCCTACGTCAAACTTTGATCAGCCATAGTGGCCCCACCCTACCCCCGGGGGTCATGATTTGAACAAATTTGATATATATTCCGCATGAGTTTCATCTTTCCTGGCCCAGTGGTTTTTGAGAAGAGGATTTTTAAAAAATGCCATTAATTTTTCTCTAATTCAAAATTATCTCCCCTTGGAAAAGGGCGTGGCCCTTCATTTGAACAAACTTGAATCCCCTTCATCTAAGGATACTTTGTGGCAAGTTTGGTTGAAATTGGCCCAGCGGTTCTTGAGAAGAAGATGAAAATGTGAAAAGTTTACAACGACAACAATGACGACTACGACGCCAACGACAGACAAATTTTGATCAGAAAAGCTCACTTGAGCCTTCGGCTCAGGTGAGCTAAAAATTCTTAATCACATTAACTTACAATTCTAAGAACCAAACCATGTTCCCAAAATCTATTACCGGTAATCAGTTGTAATGTCTAATGGTATGGCCCTGTCCTTCAAGGAACTTCATTAAGCTTCAGAGGGAGGAATTCTCGACTAATTCTGACAAGTTTTGTGAATCCAAGAATTTAATATATATATTATAACTGGCAGAGTTATGGTCCCAGTCAGTTTTCAAAAATGACCGACAGTTTTTGAGGCAAAAATGGGATTCTTCAGACCATCTGACAACAGTCTGCAGTTTATTGTTGGTGGCCAATTCTTTCTATTAAAACAGCTGTTGAATTAGTCCACTGATCAAACTACAATCACGGTCTGACCATTGGTAGACCGTTTGCTGAGTAGATCGTTGGTTGGTTAACATTTGGGAATTAGGTTTTTGTAAATGTTGACCAATGGTGAAAATCAAACTGTGGACTAATATATTGAATGATCAGGGAACAGTTGGCCGACTTTATAAATATTTCAACTTTTAAAGGAATTGGTTTTCCTAGGAATTAATGTGACTACGCTGCATTGCCAAATACTAGAGTTGGGCTATCAATTTTTCACAGCCGACAATGTAAGAAAAATTTGGTTCCCAGAACAATTGTCTTAAAAGCTACCTCAATTAATTGCATAGAATATTTTCAAAATAATTTTCGGCACTCTCATTTTCTACTAACTTTTATACAGAATTGTTTCAAGAGTAAAGTCTCCTCTTGCCTAATGTATCAATTTTGTTAGAGGACAACACCCTCTTTAGAAGACATGAAATATTCAGCAAAGGAGATTTCCAATGATTTGCTATCTGTGTTAACTTTATTCATGTGACATTTTTCTGTTTGATTAACCTCAAAATACAGTCAAACTTCGGTATGTCAAACTCTGATATCTCGAATATCATGGATATATGGATATGTCAAAGTGATTTGGAAGTCCTGATCACATATTCTTTAAGTATTTAACCTTCGATATCTCAAATCCCCGGTTTTTTCAGGTTCGAGATAACGAAGTTTGACTGTACATCAGTTTCCATGACAATCTGTGTTATCTTTATTCATGTGACATTTTTTTGTTTGATTAACTTCAAAATACGTACATCAGCTTCCATGACAATCTGTTAAACTTTATTCATTTTTTTGTTTGATTAACTTCAAAATACATCAGCTTCCAGGAGGGAGTGTTTGAAAGAGAAAATAACCAATCAATTTTCCCCAGTTCTTATATTTCCTGTATTTATTTCTTTATCTTACTGAAATTCTGAAAAGAAGACATTATACATAATTAATATGGCTTCTGCCTTTCAAGAAAGCTTATCCTGTGGAACAAAAAAGCATCTAGATTAAAGAAAACTGTCAAATGATCATCAAAATCTGCCAATATCACAAAAATTTATGGATTATTTCAGACAGGTCTCTTTATCATGTGGTATTTTAATCTTCCTTTCATGTTTAGTAAACATGCAGGCATAGATATTCTGTATAAAGAGTACTTGGTATTTACAATAAAAAACATATGAAGAAGAAGAAAAAAATTACAATTTTAAGGTTCAATTGACAGTTAAAGTCAATCATGGTGTTGGAAATTACCGGTAAATGAATTCCATCATTATTTTAAAAAGCATACATGTTAACCTATTGTGATGAAAAAGAGGGAGATTCAGACCTCAAAAGCGGTAGCATTGCGCGCGTGTTGTTTAACGCTTGGATTATCGATATCTTTCATGTAATATACATGTATATTATAAGCCTTAAATGAAATCAGGTACCTACACTAATTAATCTTAAATATCAACAGCAAAGAAGAAGACAGAAACATCTTAAGTTTGACATTTGTACAAATTCAAATATTTTTCATGCTCATCATTTTGCTTGGATTGGCTGCTTTAAGCCTTTTGACAAATAGCCTTAAAATGTTCATTCAGTTTTTAAACAAAACAAATGATGGCATGGTTTAATCTAGATCTAAAACAAGTTATAAATCAGATTTCCCGCGTTTAAAAACGAAAGTAGAGATGTGCCACATGGCTTGGTCAATCGAGTGATTTCTATTGACTTTATTGATAAAGTTGTGAGCTTCTGTGCTTTTAAAGACAATGTCAAATGTTTTCATCTAATTCTTAAAAGCTGTATCTCCTTTTTCATGGCAGGGATGTTGATTAATTTATCGTAACCAATGTAATCACTGGTAGTCTTATGTTGTTGTCGTTGTCAAATCCGTGCTTGAAATCTATGTACAAAGCGTTTGTATGATTCCGTGTCAAATCACGCGATATCTAGCGAGATTTTATGAGAGTGGCTTCAAAAATGGATACCCAAGCGAACCAAAAATACTTTAGATTTTGTAAAAAGCGGTTTTCTGAATAAATCAGGCGGGAGATGGAGTAATAGGAAAGGGAGAAACATGTATGTAAAAAGTAATAATGAATTTCATACATCCCAAATCTTTTCTTTGTTAATCAAAGATTAAGTTTAATACATGTAATAGGAAAGGGAAAAATGTATGGCTGGACAATGGAAATGTCTTTTAATTAAGCACCTACATCACTAGTCATGTGCTCTACCAACTGAGCTACCCAGACCAATATATACCCAAGACCCCAAAATTACAAAAATTATAAGGATGCAGCTTTGAAGCATTTGATTGACTACTCAAGAAAATTTAAATGAATAACCCATTCCCACCCCTCTCTCCAAATTATAAACATTCACTATTGATTTTGTGGTGATGCTCACAATTTTTTTTCCGTCTCTATACCAATTAATGTGAAGCAATTTTGGGAGAATAGGCTTAAAATGGTTGTCAGTAAATTTATCATTTCCATAAAACTTTGAGTCAGCATTTATTGCCCACTTGACTAAAATACTTCTACAAGACCCTAACCAACAACAATTGACCAGGATTTATTGGAATACTTAGCGGGCAAACAGGCAGCACTCTCTGGCTTCCACAATAGACAATTAAGTTAACAATCAAACTCCAAGGACCTAACGAGACCATTCTCAAGAGAATGGCGTTTACTAAATATTGACAGCTTGAACATCAACATCTTCCATCAATGTCACTTTATAAGAGTTACAGCACCCACATTTCATATCAATGTAAAGCCATAATCTCAACAGCAGCCAAAAGGGCAAAAAATATTACAAGAGAGACAACTTGTTCTAAATGCCCACTGCAACAATACCTTAGCATGAAGATTGTGATGAGAAATATCTCCCAGAACATGACCTTTATATAGGTACCGTACAGGTAAATGTCCAAAAAATTACCTTCACATAAAACAGGTATACGCTCAAAAAAAAAAAGGTTTCCATCTAAAAATCATAATATATCAGGTTTAGTAAGGAGTCTGGATTTATGTATATCTAGTCTTAACCTTCCTTTGTAATTTGCATTTAAATAATGCCCTCAAATTTCTGTACATTCATAAGCTTTAGAAAATTCTCTTGAAACAAGTTCACATTTAAAACAATTCATTAAAAACAAGCTTAATTTTTTTTTTCTGAACAGTATTCTCCTGCCCAGAATGATTGCAAACAGAAATGCTACTTTGTGACATTCCTAGTTCAAAGATTTCATTCGATATGGAAAACATCAGTGGACAAATCCCTTTACATTTCTACAAATGAGAGCCATTTACAGTCAAGTCTTGTTAATCAGGACGCTTGATAGCTGAGTTGTTCCTTTAGTAATGACAGTAGAACACGCTAAGAGCAAACAGGCTTATAATGAATTGACTCCTATAGCAGTGATTTTTATTCTCCATGGCTTAAAAACATATTATTGTTAACCTAATCTGATGAATTATGTTTGTAATGAAGCAAAAGCATCCTTTGATGGCACTTCATTATGATTTTATTGAATTACATGTATAATATGGTGTAGATATAAATGTAAATTCTAATTCTATTCATAGCATCACCATCATGGAAGCTTGGTTGTTTAAATGCTGGCTCAGTGATTGGAATGTCGTGGGTTCAAATCACAGTTGTAACTGCATGGCCTAAGTTGATAAAAAAAATAGGTAGCATTTGTTCCCTCAACAATTGTGCTGAGACTATGGAGTGAAATTTGCAGGTCCTTCATACAAGACTTGAAAACTGATGCCCCCATGTCACAGAAGGTGTTGAACGTACGATAAAGATCCCTCATGGGATGTTCTGATTACTTAAGTTCAACTACTGTAAACGTACTACATTTGGCTGTGTATTCTTTTTAACGGCTTGGGCGGAACGCAACTACCGCTAAATCAAGTACAACGCTAAATGTCTTCCACATATACACATATATTAAATAAGAAAATGAAGAAATGAGCTAAATCAAATACACACTAACTTATTCAAAAGTCAATTTCCGCCAAATATCGTACACACTAAATATAATACATTTACAGTATTTACATTACCGGGTAATTTGTTACAGGAAAGGAGAAATTGTAGGGCTGGACCAGGAATCAAAATCAGGACCCCTGCATCTCTACTCTGGTGCTTTACCAACTAAGCTATCCAGGCAAATAGCCATGCCCAAAACCATTACAATTTCTCCTTCCAGAAATTTTCTTTGCCCTCAAAGACACAACACAAGTTCTTACTTCCCCTGGCTGGACTTTCACTAGCAAGTCCAGGGATAGTTGATGGCACTAAAGTGTGTTACAAGAGAAAAAGTATGACTGGTCTCACCGTCTTCAAATCATACCCAGTACCCCTCAGCATCCCTACTCAGGTATTCTATTGAGATACACTGGCCAATATTCATGACCCAACCCATTACACATTTACTTTTTTTATTTATATCCTTTACTTTATGAGCAAGAGGAGTCGGAAGCAAATTCAAAGATGGGTGGCTAATTGAAACGGGGGGGGGGAGTCATTGAAACACATCATGTGAATTGACAGTTAAAATGTGATTGCTACATGACATATAGAGCTCTAGTATGGGTTTTTTTTTGCCAAACAAGTGTTTCATGCATTTTCAATGCTGATATTATGCCTACCTTTGAAAAATAAGTGAGGGGTCTAAGCCCCCCTAGCCCCCCGGCTCCGATGCCTATGTTGCTTAAGGGCATTATATGTCTGGTTTTCTAGATCACACACTCAATAATAAAGTTATAAATCTTTCTTTTCATTGTGCTAAATACAACAATTTATAATCTATAGATAATACATTTTTACTTCAGATAGATACATTCATTGACCAGTTTATAGGAAACATGCAATTTGTTGGACTCAAGAACCAAACTATATGCCTGAGGCCTTTGCATGTTGCTCTCAAACTCAGTCGACGAGTTCTTTAGTTTTATATACAATTTTTTCGTGTTCTGGTTTCCATGTTTGTAACAATTGGTTAAGGTATAGCTGATCCTGCCTACATTGTGATGTAAAATAAAATATAATAAAAGCTATACTATCTCCTTAACAGGTCCATTTTCTTACTCAGCAGTCCACATAACCTTAGATTGCTCATAAAACAAAAGAAATGTAAGACTTTACATAGGAAACTAATTTTAAAGGTATGACAATGCAGCTACATATGTCAATTTATGACATTAATCTATTAATATCTTTATAGTAAATTATTTATTCGTACATTTAAGGTACTCACCATGCCTAAGGAAAAAATCTGGTTGTGACGTTTCATCTCCGTATTGTCTGTTCATATCCTCACCAGTATTAAACCCTACAGCAATCAGAAAAATCAGTGCAGTGTCATGTAAGATGGATTTTAATGGCAAATCATGTAGTCAGAAATAAAATCTGAATACCTTACGCTGGTAAGATAGAAATCAGTCATTATACTAGAGATAGAGACGAATGCTGGTGTAGATCAGGGAGAGATGTATACCTATAAACTCTGATTAAGTACAAGTCTCTTCCATCAGGTCCACCGAGACCCCTCAACGATCCCCCTCTCCTCCTTCTACACTTAGCTGATGATGGATCCCTCCTCCGGGAATTTCTACAACATAAAACACAAAGATCGAGAAAATGCTGAGAAATTGGCCACAATCTTAGAAATGTATCTTTTTATTGGTGGCCATGTGATGGATGGACCTATTTAAATTTGTGCATCATTACTGTCAAAGATACATGGCTATTTCTGTTGATCAATAAGACACGAGGAAATAGAAGTCCACCATCAATTGATTAACCGGATAAGAATTTCCACCAGAGTCATTGAAACATATCATGTAAATTGACAGTTAAAATGTGATTGTTACATGACATATAGAGCTCTAGAATTTTTTTTTTTTTGCCAACCAAGTGTTTCATGCATTTTTATTGCTTTAATTGTGTATTTAATCCACACGCCACAGTTCTATTTGATGTTCTAGAAATTCAATATTATCTAAGGTGTGTGAGGCTAATTCACAAAAGGCCCTTTTTATACTCAGCTATTCAGAAGCTGAAATCTTGGTTATGTTGAGAGGTTAAATTTTCCTCTAAACAATTAAAGAATTTTTTGACAAGCTAATTAAGTAAATTATAGCTACAGAACTGTAGCTTTATTGTTTTATATTTTAGTCTAGCTCTTTGACCATTTATGCTACAGATCTCGTAAAAATCATGTACTTTCTTGCAAAAGATTTTCTGTGCAGGGTTGAGGAGAATTTCTCAACCTTCCAGCATTGGTCAATCAAATACCTTTCATTCCCTAATTTTAACCAACCTGAAAATGTACGTTATCCATCCTCATGTGTAGAAATTGCCAAGCCCTGTCAGATAATATGCTTTCAGGATTCAGATACATTGGTCCAAAAGAATGTCACAGTGAGCAGGTGATAGTTTTGTACATCGCAACTGAAATATTGAAAATTCACAAAGCAGTTTGGGATTGCTCAAATATAGCTAATATTACATTTACTGGAGTAGTTGCTCAATCAGTCCTTCATGAAATTCTTAGCTTGACCACAATGTTTCGGCTGATGTCATGGAACCCCCTACCCCCAATCACCGAAATGCTAAATAAATTTAATTTTAACCCCCCCCCCCCCCTTAAATTTTTATTACCCTCCGAAGTTAAATTATTTTCGTTATCCACTTTTTACATTATCTTAATCTTAAAACGTTTAAAGTTACGTGTATATGGTACTTGTATACCCACATGTAATTGTATACTTTTCCCGCTGCCATCGAATCATTATCCGTACGACTAACCATTCCATCTTGTTAGTTCAATGAACGAACTATCCAGCATCTGTTATCCCGTCGACTTCCGAATTTACGATTGACAAGCCAAAAAATTGAAAAATGACGATTTTTGATCAAACTTACGCAGTATTTTCCCCGAAATTTCGCGAGGAGTTCTACAATTTTCCAAATGATGCAATGTTCCAAAGAATATGTGACTGTGTCGGTGTTGTATACGTTCAAGAAGACGACGGTGATAAGTTACTGGGTTCGTGGGAGTCCGTGAAAAAGGCACACGATGTTCTTGCAGCTTACCTTTTACTTAAATCATTGAGTACCCCAATGGCCTTTTCTGACAAATCGGAGAAAACTTCTCTCTTAACCAGCACGGATTTTGACAAGAGTGAAAGACGAACCTCGCCCAGTGCAACCGAGACCCATGTCAGCTTTGCTTCAGCACCCTCGGGCTTCAACATGAATGGTGAAGTTTTTCAAAAAGACTACATGCACTTTGAGGAGGGAGATGAATCTTTTGACTTAGATCCTCACTATAAAGCAGAGCTTGGCAAAGTTAAACCACAGTATGATGACGAAGGTCGCGTTGTATACAACTGCGACATATGCAGTTACTTTGGACACAAGAGACACAACCTAGTGGTGCATAAAATTCGCACACACATTCGTCCATATAAATGTGGAAATTGTGGCAGAGGTTTTGGATTACGTAAAGATCTCCGCCGACACCACAACAACAAACGCAATTGCTCCAGCTATGGAAAGGATTACAAAAGACATTGTGGAGAAAGAAGACTAAAGCTGAAAGATTTGCGGTTTTTAAATTTGGATGACACAAGTCAACAGGAGGCAAGTTCAATTAATTATGCAAATCTTCCTGAAAATGCCAGCAAAGATGACACTGACAGTTCCACATTTGTCGGAAAAGATACAGAACAAAATACACTCAATACCATAGAGTCTAATCCGAATCATAAAAGGGGCATAAATATTGCTGGTGCAGAAATATTTAATAAATACCATCCATCTGTTTTAGATAAAGAACAATGTAATTCTGAATTTGAAGGCAATAAAACATCACATCAAGAAGAGGGAAATCTTTCATCTAGTAATATTGATACAGAAAAAATATTTGTGAAAGCTGAACCAGTTGAATTTACAGCCAGTCAAGCTAATGAAAATCATTACAATTCCTTTTCTATCCATTCAGAGCCTTGGAATAAAGCAACATTCCACAAAAAGCCTAGTAATCCAGAGCTAATAGAAGGGGGTCAATTCAAGTGTGCCATTTGTAATTTCAGTTCTCTAAAAAAGCAGCAAGTTGAGGATCATACTAAGAGAGTGCACTGTAAAATATTTGAATGCACTATTTGTGGATCAATGTTTGGTATGAAGAAGGACCTGAATCGTCACTATCGTAGAACCCATAGAATACATTTTAAATGTCGAGGCAAGGAGTCTCATGGATATGCAGACTAAGAGATGTTTTTGTTAACATTTTTTTTAAAGGAACAAAAAACTTGTACCATCCATTATATCTCATTCTATCTCATTCATGTACATGTAATTAATTATATAAACATATAAAAAAGAGAGAACAAATAAAAATTCAGTATGTATCATTTATTAAAGATATGTCAGTTTAATGCCTCTGTTAAACCTAAACAAATCTTAGAAACATAAACTTGGTAAAGACTGAAAAAAATAACAAATGGCACTTTAATGTATACAAACTTCTGAATGAAACATGAGATTAATATTTTTCATCTGCATGAACATGGTCTACATGAGTTGTACCTGAAATTTCATGCATAATATGAACAGGAAAAAAGGTTCTGAGTGAAAGAATTTATGTCTTGTCAAGAATCACTTATCATTCCTGGACTTTTTATCTGCTTCTTTGAGACCAATCCAGGTGTTAAGTTGCTTGGCCCGGATCTTACTCCAGATGACATGATCACTAAGGGAGAGAATCTGTGCAGCACACAAAGCAGCGCCCTCTGGGAACATCACTGTGCTGCAGCCCAGCCCTGTAAACAAACTTATTTGTAAATATGACACAGAACCTGTATATTTTTTCTTTAAACCACTAAAATTAGACCCCTCCTTAATGTGATTTTACAAACCAAGTTGCTTACCTGAGGGTAACCTGAGAGATGACCAGATGTCATGTGATCCCCAGTCCCCGGACAGAGGGGGACAGTTGATGACTGGCCACGTGGCGTTTCCTGAGAGAACTGGACCCAGACCATTACTTCTGCCTGCAACTGCTATAAACACAGTGGGTATTCCTTCACCTGAAACAGAAAAATAGTCCAGATGAAAAAATTAAGATCTCTAAATGTTGGTTATTAATAACTACAATCATTTTCTGAAAAGCCTATAAATATTAATTATGTTTTTGGAGTTGAAAATCAATTACAGGGGGCACTTTGTGCTGATTATTTTTATACATTAAAATTGACAAAAAAGGGGAACAAAAAAGCACAAGTTCT
Organism: Saccostrea cuccullata; assembly: GCF_032062105.1. Lineage (NCBI taxonomy): Eukaryota > Metazoa > Mollusca > Bivalvia > Ostreida > Ostreidae > Saccostrea > Saccostrea cuccullata. Next base: position 411,425 of record NW_026933711.1, on the reverse strand, counting down.
TGGCTGCAAATCTGTACGAGGGCTGTTCAGAAATTATTGAGACAATTACATTTACTCCATAAAGGATGGAGATAATTTCAGGAAAATTCATCAACATTTTATAAGGCCTAGAAAAAAAATATGTTTGTTTCTGCTTTCGGGCTGAAAAAATATGGGGTAGGTAGGTAGGCAATTTTTTTTTTTTTAAATTTTTTTTTTTTTTTGCTTCTTTAATCAAAACGTGTATAGTAGTAACATTAATGAATAATGACAAAAGAAATGGTGTTTTCAAGCATTTCTGTGAGTTAAAACCTATAATAGAAAGGTTATCCAAACTTCTTTCTGTCTTGAAAAGCTTGCAAAGTTGGAGACTAGAACGAATAAGAACACTTTTTTTTTCTAGGCCTAAAGCAAAATTTCTTATTTCTATGACAATAAAAAAAGTTTCGGTGAAATAATAAACATGCATATGTCTATCGACCCGGAGCAGCATCACTACGTAATTTTAACGTCACGTCAGCCATGCAGGGATGGTTTCATATGTAAAACGATCGGGAAGCGTTTAATCTTTTTCCTTCTTTGTTATTACATATAACATATTACAAAAATCAAACAGTCTCTTTTCTTGAACTATTCCTTAAAAATGCATGCTGTTGCTACCCGAGTGTAATATTTTCATATGTGGGAAAAGATGACTTAAAATCATGCAGTGCCGATTTATGCAGCGCGGGTCAACGATAATTGATTCCGTAACGATATTAATACCATACGTAATAACTGATGGTGGTCCGGAGCTTTTGATTTTACTCTGGTTGAATTAATTGTAAAAAAAAATGTATACCTATGAAATAACAAACCCTAACACATTATTTTTTTCTCGTATTTATTGTTTTAGCAGGTCGTTGTGTCTGGAAAAGAGTTTTACATTGCGCTACACAAAATTTTAGGTATGTTCGCTGCTCCGCCCATGACGTCAAAATCCATTTTTTCGTTTTTAGCAGATTTCTCTACCACGCATAATGTTTTATGGTCTCCGTATTCCTGATCAAAATTCTATCAAAGTTACACAACATGAATTTGAATTAAAGCTGAAAAATTATACACATAGACAGATATATTTCGCTCTTATTATGAGTCCACAAAGAGTTAGAAGGTTGGTGTTACATATTTTCAATATCTTATTTTGAGACTGCTCCGGGTACCCCTACTGATGACGCATTTATATATCATTGTACAGAAAATATTTAATATCTGTAAAATATTTTTTGCTTTTATTAATTCTTAATGTATGTCAAACGTATATTCAAATTTTCACCGAAAGACGTTAATTAGAAAGCAAAATATACACAATGTCTCAATAATTTCCGAACAGCCCTCGTATAATAAAAAAACATTCAAATAAGGCCTAGAAAAAAAATATGTTTGTTTTCGCTTTCAGGCTGAAAAAATATAGGGTAGGTAGGTAGGCAATTTTTTTTTTTTTTTTTTTTAAATTTTTTGCTTCTTTAATCAAAACGTGTATAGAAGTAACATTAATGACAAAAGAAATGGTGTTTTCAAGCATTACTGTGACTTAACTTATAATAGAAAAGTGACCCAAACTTCTTTCTGTCTTGAAAAGCTTGCAAAGTTGGAGGCTATAATTCCCTGGTTGAAATCTTGCACATCATGGGACAAAAGCATTAAAAAAATATTTAGGGTCGGCACTATAAATTAGGGTCGGTCGGGAAAGCGGAAACAAACATATTTTTTTTCTAGGCCTAATTATGGTGGAAAACAACTCTAACAAAAGAACTTTGAATACCTTCATACTCAGCCAGGATTTTCATTGTCTCCTCAGTGCCTTTGTGGGCGGAGGTCACCCTCAGTTCACAGGGCACGCCCAGTGTCTGGCAGTTCATCCTGATCTTCTCACTATGGGCCATGTCTGAGGAGGACCCCATCAGAACCACGGCTCTGGCCTGGGGTTTGGGGGACAGCAGCTTTTTGAGGGGAAAGAAGGACTTTTACAATTAAACAATGAAGAGAAGCCAAATCAACTTTGAAACTTTGGGGGGAAATGTTCTGAATGTTATGTTATACCTCTAAAAATCTCCATCATTCCATCAAAAAGACTAAGTATTTAGACCATGAGATGATAATATGAATTATATTACAAACAGTAAGACACAGAAAAATAAATCTTTAGATCCCAGGCCAAAATTTTCAGACTTGCTTCTTTGTTCCGTTTAAGCTTGTTTTTTTTTTTTTTTTTTGATATCTCACAATTCTTTTGACTTTTAATGAGTTATTTTACTGAGGAATACAGTGGAGCCTCATTTAGACAGCTTGAGGTGAGTGGTGTGGCTTATGAGCCTTATGTCTACCAGGTTATGTTCCATCACTAATCCAAAACACCATAATGTTTCTAGCTTCTTGTTTTAAAATGTAACTTATTCTAATAACAATATCATTGCCATTCAAAATTATTACCGGTACCAACAGAGTAGGTCAGCTCAATTCTGCTACATTACAACTGTAAAGGGCATAGTAAACTGTGATGAAGGCCTGTCATGGGAGAGGGGTTAATTATTATTCTTACTTCCTATGTAGCTTGCAACACAAGCATTGATTGGTTACAGAGTCAGGTGTAAATTTCCGTGCACCTGACTTGTGCCAGGGGTAAAAAAAACGTGACACAATGCATACTTTCTCTATGATAAAAACCAAAGACATGTAACATGACGTCACGATGCATTGTAGTACGTAGTTATCTTATCAATAGATTGAGACACAGGTGATTAGACTCTAATGTTTACAAAGATTTTTTTTATGGGTACATGTACATAGGAAATAAATTCCTTATCCAGGAACAATCAAGGGTATATGGGGATTTACCCCAGGTTTTATTCCATACACCCTGAGGCTTTACCCAAGGTTGTATTCCATATGCCTTTGGCCTCAGAGTGTATGTAATATAACCCGAGGTAAATTCCCATACACCCTTGACTGAACCACTAATATTATTACCTTGACCCTAACAGCCACCCATTCAAAGTTCCTCTTGACCATGTCCAGGGCATCTGCAGTCACTTCCTTTAGTTCTCTGTAGACCTGCTTATCCTTCATCAGACGCTTGTCTCCTGATGGCCACAGACGCCAAGAATCACTGTCTATCACATCAGCCAGTAGGATCTCCCCTTAAATTAAAAAAAATCACATAAATATTCCAGAATTTTTCTTTCTGACTTTCTTGCAAGAAAACAGAATTAAAACAAGATGTGTTTGTGAAACACTATAAGTTTGAAAAAGCTATTTTTAGCATATAGGTCACAGTAAGGTCACATGCATATGGTCAATGACCTTGGTGTCTTTTGAAAGAACTTAATTAGTGGAGTATGCATACAAAATATGAAGTCTCCATAAGTTATAGCGAAGGTTCAAAAAGGCTATTTTTAGCATATAGGTCAAGGTCAAAAGGTCATTGACCTTGATGTTAATTGGAAGAGCTTAATTAGAGGAGTAAGCATACCAAATATGACATCTCTATCTCTCATGGTTCAGAAGTTATGGGGAAGGTTAAAGTTGACAAACAGACAGACAGGACAAAAACAATATGCCCCCACCCAAACTATCAATCTAGGTGCATAAAAACAACTTTCTCAATATGAAGGGATATAAAGGATGCTCAAATTATTTTCCTTTTTACATAAGAAACTCATGCAGGAGTTCAAACACTTTTCTGAATTTTTTGATTTACAGTTCACTGATCTGTATGCAATAACTGTGAAACTTGTACTACCCTGAATGAATAATATTGACATGTTACAATGTATATATCTACACAATACTGTATACATGGAAATTTTAGCCGCCGTGTAAATTTCACCACTTTCGTCCTCGTCGGAAGTGGGCAAATTTAAAATGGGACGAATTCAAAGTAAACAGTATAATATCTTAAACAAAAATCTTTCTGGTCGAATTTAAAATGGGGCAAACTTGTTTCCATTTGTGAAAGGGCGAAAATAATGTGGGGCAAAAATAACCCTGTATACAGTAACCTGTGCTGGGTTTAACTCCAAATTCTATTTTCATGTCGATTAAGCTGCAGTCCAATGAAGCCCAGCTCCTCTCCAGGATTTCAAACACCGTTACTGTTGTCCGGCTCATGATGTCCAGCTCATCCCGACCAATCAGAACGCCTCCTACCTTAATCTGAGCGGCGAGGCACTGCTCGTACGACCACTGGGGGTCGTGGTTCTCATCATCCTGAGATAAATAGACAAAATTCACTTCTGTATGCTTTAAAAAAAAACTACAAGGCATTGCTACTTTATGTTCTAACATGGTAAAACTGGTGAAAAGGGTCATCACTGCATATATCTGTATCCATTACTTTTATCAAAACACAGATAGATCTGCACTCTCTGGTGCAAATGAATCTGTATTTCATAATTTTCTAGAGCATCTGGTTATGCTCAGATCTAAAAGATTTTCAATATACATAAAAATTTTTTGAAATCAATTTTCATCCAAAAAGATCTTCCTTCTACTAGTTCACCTTAGAAGAGAACACAGAGGCAGTATGCATTATACTGGTACCTTAAAGAAGGTCTCTTGTTTAGGGGGACAGAACCTAAATCCCTCTTTGACCCCTTGGTTTCTCTTCAGGAATGACCCAGTTGCAATCCTCCTTGTGACCCATTCTATGGGAATCATCTCACACTTGTATCCAATGAATGCCGTCTCTCCCTGGCGCCTCACAAAATGAGTTTTTATACCTATAATTACATTTCTTGTCAAGTAACATTAAGAATGAGATGAATTTAGTTCTTTAAGAGTACCTACACAAATATACTGAACAAAATATGCAAGTCAGTAATTGTTTCATTTATTCTTTGGTGATTTTTTTTCAAACATTCAAAGAATTGAAGAAAGATTAATATGAAGGTTAGATAGTAATGCTCAAAAGTGCCATTCCATTATGACATCATAATATCAACAATTAAACCAGGTATAATATTCATTTCAATGACCAGACATATGATTAAATAGGTAATACACATACTCTGTGCTCTTTTCAAGATTATAAATGACTGCAAACAGTACCTGCAGCATTCAGTAACTCAAAGATGGCGGTTGTTGTATCTGTGGAGATCGCAGCCTTCCCTTTCAGGTCGTGGGAGCGGTCCCCATCCCCCGCCGTGATGCGGTCCTTGGACTGTAGCACCACCAGTTCTGGGTCGTCCGCCGCCTGGTACACCACCTTGGTCTTACCCTCAATCACCACTGGTCCTAGTTTAACTTCTGTGAAAAAAATAATCAAGATAAACCTACAATAGCAATAGTTAACTTAATGTTTCCAAACTCCCTTCCCTTCTTCCATTCTTTTGACATTTTTTTTTCTCTCTATCCCAACTACTGCTTACATCCAGCAAACTTGTTTTCCTTGCCCCTGCCTTCTTCTCCTACACCCCGTAACTCATCCTGTCTCATAAGCCAGGGTTGTCCCTATAGCAGGGGGCATTTACAAAATACAAGGGGGGTTGATGTTCCTTTCCTAATAGAGGATTAAATGGAGAATACAAAAAAATAAGGGGGGGGGGTTTATATCACTATAGGCGGGGAAAATCCCTGCTCCCCTGTCGTAGGGACAACCGAACTCAGCTCTGCCTTCCTCTATGTTTCCACTCGAACACCTTTGCTTCACATGATATCCCCTATCATTTTACTGAATAAATATAATGATAGTTGGTAAGGTATACTATCCCTGCAATATATCCTTGTGACCTTGACATGTACAATACATCCTTGACCTTTATTATACAATATTAATCTGACCATAGCTATTTTTTTCTCTTAATTTAGATTTTTTTAGTGTGGGCCAAACTCTCAAAAGTAAGTTTTAATGGGGACCCAAATATCAAGAAGCAATGCAAAGCACTGAATGATGTGTAAACCTATGCTAATTTTTTTTAATTTTCTCACCTGGAACTTTTCAACCTTGACACCAATTAACTAAGGCATCACAAAATGAGTTAGGAAAATTAAGTGTCAAACTACAGTTGACACTGAATGAACTTTTGCTGCCCGACCAATTAAATTATAAAAAGCACCCACTCGCATCCGACAGTTCAAACCCGTCAACATTTCTTTCTCTGTAAGAGGTAAGTTTGTTATATATAACTTTGATGATAAAAATTATTATCTGAATTTTAAAAATACCTAACGTTACCTTTTTCTGTCATTTTCTCCGTTTTCTTTCAAGAATATTGCTGAAAGAAACTCCACGTGTTTGTCGACTCGCGGTGCTTTTTTCACGGCTCGTGAACACGTGTTTAACTATTTTTAGATTCTCCGGGATAATTTAAAAAACAGGCCATGTGTGATTTTATTAACATTGATAAGTGAGTAAACTGAATATACATGACCCTGAGAAATCTCTGACTATACTATTTTTTGTTTGTTTGCTTGCCAAAATATAGCAAATAACAAATGCGATCGAGAAAGCGATTTTTGATTAAATATCATAAAAATCCCTTTTAATTTACTTTCAGGATTTTGTGGATCTCAACTCTTATATCCTGTGATCAATAGAGAATATCGCTAAAATGGCAGGTAAGTATCTTTCATATATTATTCTTTGATATAGTTTTCTATATTTACTTTGTTTGAAACCAACCTCTGTATCAGGGTCACTCAAGACAACCACGTGTACCGCTATAGTGAAATAGAGGTGCGGATCCCAAAAAGTCCCAATGTTGTTTGAGATTAGATACCCCTCAGGACATGTATGAACTGATGAATAGTAGTTTATATTTCTATATTTTATATAAATGTATAGTCATACCTTTTTTTTTTAAATGTACAAAATTTCAAAGCTTTTGAAATCAGTCTCACTGTCCGTGTCAGATATTGCTTTAAACAATTCTAACAAATTTCATACAAAATTTTAGGTATGGTTGATCACCTGAGTACACAGGATGACACAGGACTGCGAGAAGCATGTGGGGTATTTGGTTGTGTGGCGCAGGGGAACTGGCCTACCCAGCTAGACATAGCACATACCATATACTTAGGACTAGTGGGGCTACAGCACAGGTTAGACTTTGCTTATGTCAATCAATGATCATTTAACCATAAGCACTCCTCAAAAAAGCATTTCATGCATTTTACTCAAGCTCAACCCTCCCGTCCCTATTCTATAGAACCTTCTAGTGCACCAATAAAATTGATAGTTTTTTTGGGTTGATGTGAATTTTCTAGGGGACAGGAGAGTGCAGGCATTGTGACCAGTGTGGGTACCAATGACTGTAGATACAGTATAAAGAAGGGCATGGGGCTGGTCAGCAATGTATTCTCAGAGGAAGATCTCCATAAACTCAAAGGCAACATAGGAATCGGTAAAAATATGCAGTCAATGTTTTGTTAATAAAAGTATTCACTTTTCTGTTCAGTAGAGGAATTTCTCCTAATATTATAAGCATTGCTTTAGTTGATTCTAAAAATTCTTGTGTCATAAAATCTAGCTGTTATATAAATTCATATAATTAATTGAAGACATGTTTTAATATTTTTTACTAGTCTCTCTTCATTTCACTTTTATGAGATAAATGTGTATTTTTTTTTTACAAGCCAATGATTTACTCTATAATAAGATGATCAAGTACATACATAAAATTACATATGCATTCATGCAGTATCGATATCATTTCAATTTTTTTTTAAAGATAAAAGTAAAAGTTGAAGTCTTCAGACAACTGAATGTTTTTAATTTTTAATTAAGGACATTTAATTTAGGTCACACCCGCTATTCCACTCAGGGAGAATCTGACACCATTAATGTTCAGCCGTTTGTTGTGGAAACCATACATGGATTGATAGCTGTGGCTCACAATGGAGAACTAGTTAATGCCAAGAAACTAAAACAAAAGGTTGTCTTAATTTTCTTGTATGATATCAAAAAATGAAAATATTTCAACTATGTGAGAATTTCAAAATCAATTTAAAAAAAGGATAATTGAACTTTATGGTAAACCATACTCAGTTTTTTGTTTTTATTTTTTCATGTAACATAATTGTCTTGTTATTTAGTTACTGAAGCATGGGGTGGGACTCTCCACGGGAACAGACAGTGAGTTGATAACACAACTTCTGACACATACCCCAGAGTGTGGGGAACCTAACGGAGCCAACTGGATTGGAAGGTATGATCAGACTAAAAGGGGAATAACTCTGTCAATTCGAAAATACAAAGATACATGCATTTTTTTTAATTTTGTTTTTTTTTTAATATAATTCTTATATTTTTTAGAATCAAGAAAATAATGGAGGAGACTGTAATATCATATTCCCTGGTTATCATGCATGATGATAAAATATATGCAGTCAGAGATCCATTTGGGAACCGCCCCCTCTGCCTGGGGAAGCTATTGTCTGTGGGATCCATTAAAGGTAGGGATGAAGGTGTCTGCAGGTACCATCACAGGTAATTCTGATCATGCCAGAGGTCTCATGAAATTTCAAAGGAAAAACATACCAGAAATGGCTTTTGCATTAAGGTTATGTGTCCTTTGTTGCAGACAATTCCAAGAAAGATGAGATGATAGATGGCTGGATTGTATCTTCTGAATCTTGTTCCTTCAACAGCATAGGGGCCAAATACTTCAGAGAAGTTCTACCAGGTATGATATCTTTTAGTGTAAGACAATCAATTAACAGTATTGTTTTTCCAGATTTAGTAACAAAACCCAAGAATTTCTTTGTTTTTTAGGAGAGGTGGTAGAACTGAGTAAGACAGGAATAAAATCAGTGTACATGGCACCCAGACCAAACAATAAGCCGCCCGCCACCTGTATCTTTGAATATGTCTACTTTGCTAGACCAGACAGTGTCATGGAAGGTTAGATGTTTATTAAAGTCTGATATTAAATTATATTAAAACAATAATAAACTTTGAATACCTTTTCAGAAGTCAGTGATATATGGTACATGTATTTTTTCTATTTTCATTTTGAGAATCATGTGAATTCAGAGAAGTCAATTGTTCTTGTTTTGATTTCAGGACAGATGGTGTACAGTGTCCGTCAGCGCTGTGGTAGACGACTGGCCAAGGAGGCCCCGGTGGAGGTTGACTTGGTCAGTACTGTCCCTGACTCTGCCACTCCAGCGGCCCTGGCATATGCTGCTCAGGTATACAAACAACATTTTTATACTGGTAATTAACTTCAACTGAAAAAAAAAAATTATTCTGCAAAAAAAAAAAACATTCATTAATTAGATAATTAATTTAATAAGCCATCCATCTTATATTTTTATTTTTCTGAATTTTAGCTTGGAATTCCTTATGGGGAGGTATTTTGCAAGAATCGTTACGTTGGGAGAACATTCATCCAACCCAACATGAGGCTGAGGAAGATGGGGGTCACTAAAAAGTTTGGTCCACTGAGTGAGAACATTAGGGGGAGGAGGATAGTCCTGGTGGATGACTCAATCGTGCGGGGGGTAACAATGATCCCCATCGTCAATCTACTGAGGACAGAAGGAGCCAAAGAGGTAAGGGATTATAGGGAATAAGACCAATATTAAAACCAACAATAAGGAAGTTTATGTGTTATGAGTTATCTCCCTTTAAGAAGCAGTCCACCAAGCCAGACAATTCTTCACAGTTTAGAGAAAATATGTTTGCAAGGACTTGAAAAAAAGTTTGATTTTCAGTACAAGAATATGCTATTAAAATAAAGATATTTCCATTGCATCAAATCACAAGTCAGCAAATGAAGCAATATATTTGATCTAAGTATTTTAAAAGTTCTTGAGTGTGGTTTAATTTCTAACTATTATTCAGTTTTATTCTAAAACATGAAAATTTCTCTTTGTATAGGTACACATTAGAATCGCCTCTCCTCCCATTAAGTATCCGTGCTATATGGGGATCAACATCCCAACCAAACAGGAACTGATTGCCAACAAAATTGAGAAGGAAAAATTTGCAGAGTACTTTGGTGAGTTACCATAACAAATATTCACTTATTCTCCATATAACCAGTACTTGGGCATGGTTTTCAATTGATCTGTATATTTATTTAAGATTTTTTTTATGTGCATATAAAGGTGCGGACAGTCTACAATATCTGACCGTGGAGGGACTTCAGCAGGCAGTGGTGGAGGGGATCAAAGGGGACGGGCTGGAAAACACAGGGCACTGTGTGGCCTGTCTCACTGGGGATTACCCTACTAATCTAGAGTGGTGAGGCAAGGATCCAAGATTTTGTGGGAAAGGATTGCAGAATCAACTGGAAATAATATGTCTGTGATTTTGAAATTTTTATTATGTATCTGACTTACTCAAGAAAACATATCTTATGTGCTGCTCAAAGTTATTTTGATTATACTCACAAATATTAGTGCCAACTAAATATTGTACATTTGAAATGCATTAAAATTTTGCAGGATTTTCAATATCTTCAACTGGCATACATTGGTGCTAACAGACTAAATCTAAATTAACAATTTTATAAAGTGTTCAGCTGACTGTGTTAATATGTTAAATGTGCCATCAAAGAGACTATAATTACATGTACGTTTGTATTGTTGGACTAAAACAAAACTGTTCCATTTGATTTTTTAAAGTTTAAAGTTCATGCTGTCATTTATTGTATGTAATTAGATGTTTACATGTTTATACAATTGCCTTTTTTACTGTTTATGAGTTGAATTGAATTTTGTACAGAGAATTTTTCTTTTGTCTTGGAGGAATGTGGATCTCATTTTATTTCAAACAATTCAATGTTGTAGTTTCTTGAATATATGTATTATTTTTTGTGTTACAATATTTACTTGATTTTTTATTAAATATTTGAATAGAGTTGTGTTTAAATTTCATGATTTATTTTTTTATCTTTTCTCCCATGTTTCTTTCCCTTGATTCATGAAAGTTTTTTTTTTGCATCAGAGCCAGGACTAAGTTCTTGTTTTAACCCGATCACTCATCTGGAAATATAAAGATCAGAACAAGCATCAGATGCAAGTCTGAGGGTGTACCTCCTTAGATGTATCATCTATGAGAGTTTGGCCACCATAGCTTTATTGTTATTTAAAAATTAGCCTGCTCCAAAATATTGACTTGGTTACTCAACCCAGAAGTCTCTGACAAGACTTCAGCTCCATTAGTTTTAAAAGAAGTAGAAATAGGTATCACTTGGACTTCTATGGCAAAATCAATATATTAAATGACTAAGAATTACTGTGAGCAATGAGCTCACTAAAAGATACTCCCCACCTCCCATATGGTTATAATGGCAAAGTCCATGTTTTGCTCTGGGAGACCCATAATAAATGTCACATCAAAAAGTAAAAAAAATGAGGTGGTGCACAATGACATTATGTAAAGAATCTGTGAAATTCTCATTAAATTTTATTTAGTGATATAGGAGGAGTTGTGGATAAGAGATGGGTACCCTTCAATATTATAGAAAGAATGGCTGTGTCCATGTTTTTCTTTGGGAACCACAAAACATGTGTCCCATCAAGAAGAAAAATAGGAGGTTACAATGGCACTATCTAACAAAGATTCTGTAAAAGTCTCATTTAATTTCATGCAGTGTTAAAAGAGGAATTGAGGATAAGAGATGACTACCCAAAAGCAAAACAGATGGATGTACATGCTGATCACTATGGGGGGATTAATGATCTTTGGTTTACTCTAAATAGTGTCATGTTTAATAAATTGTAGGAGTTGCAAGGCCATTCATCAAGATCAGAAACTGATACTGTGAAATCACTTATTTTCACTGAGGTTTAATTATACCCCCGTTTAAAAAGTGGGAGGGTATATAGTGGTAGGGGTGTCTGTCCCTCTGTCTGCCACCTGTTCCACTTTGAGGTACACATCTCTTATCCACAACTCCTATACTACTTGCATTTCCAAGAATATCATGGAAATGTCTTGTAACCCCATCAAATCAAAAACTGATGCATCTCTGTTTAATCAAATTGTGTACCAAAAGGTATACTGGAGTTAGACCAAAACTGTAGGAGGAGTAACAATCCGAAAAAAAATTTCAGCAGACAACAAATTCATCATGAAAGCTCTTCTGCTTTCTGACCTGTAGAGAAAAAATATAGGCCAAATACAGCAGCAAAAATATAGGCCAAATACAGCAGCAAAAATATAGGCCAAATACAGCAGCAGAAGCAAGCCTGGTATGTATTCTTTGATGTATCATCCATGCAAATTTGGTCTACCAATACATATAGGGCTTGTAACTACTTGGAATTCAAACCTGCTCCAAAAATTTTAACCTGCTCATAATACTTTAACCTAGTCATCCTTAAGCTGAAAATGCAGCATCTGAAATCTGACAGGTACAAAGTAACATGCTAGAAGCATCATTCACACAATAAGGAGTGTAAGAGTACATGTACAGTACTTCGAAAGAAATCTACTCCCAATACTGTAAATCACTTTTTATTCGCGAGAACTTTTATTTCGCGTTATTACGCGAGACAGTATGCTCGCGAAAATTTGATACTCGCGTATAATAGTATTCCTTAAGATTATATAGAGCAATAACCACAATTCGTGAAAATTTTGTCTCGCTTATCAAGAGTCAATGATTATCTCGCGAAAATAAGGTGTCGCGAAAATTTAGTGATCTACAGTACTTTAACCTGGGGTGAAGACACTAAGGGTTTTCTCTCCAAACTTCATTAAGGTGGGCTAACAAGATAAAACAATTATGTTGCTTTTTGTATTAGATAACTTATTAGATGATACATAGACAGTCATGTGTGGATGAACTCCTTTGTTACATGTAAAATTAAAAAAAGGAAACATGAACTAAGTTTCTTAATCCATTTATTTATGATGAAACCACAAATATACTATCAACAGTTGAGCAACAGAAATGGTTTAATAAACAATGTCCTCCAGTTTAGCACTATAGTTTTGTAGCACATAAATAGCAACATATAGTAGAGATAAATTCATCTCAGAAATATACATTTCAGAATGTCTTTATGAAAGAATAGAATGAAAACTGAATTTATCTAAAATTTGTTTGATTTAATATTACTTAATTTGCAAGAAACATTGAAATGTAAGAGGTTTATGAGTGGTTCTGGTACTATCAACATTTTGTGTAGGCTTTGCGGCTTATCTATGACCACTGCCATTGAATAAGACACCAACATTTGGCAACCCATGTGTACATGGCACAAAATTCAACAATACATATGAATACAATAGATGCCTGGGTAAAATATAACAGAGCTTGTATCAGTATACATCAGAAAAAATGTCTTAAGATCAACTAAAATACCTTTTTAAACTTGATTACTGCACATTTATGTCTGAGAAAATTTGTTCACATTGATAACAGGGATAAATGGGAGGGGGAAGAACTTGGTTACATACATAATAGGTGACAATACTGTATTATTATCTTAACTACCTTTTTTACTTTAGGGGAGTTTTAACAGAGTTTCTATTATATCAGTGCTTATAAACAATAGTTCTTATATGAACCTAAAAAAAATGTTTGATCATATTTTTTGAGTTTTCTTACTGTACATATGATTTTTTTTAATGACACAACTCAAATTTCACAAGGTCCTTTTCTCTACCACAAGGGTTCAGCATTTATCCAAGAAGAATTGTCTTGTGCAGGCACATACTTTTTTTTTGAGAAAAAAATATCAACGTTGTTCTGAAGGTATAAAACATTTTCTCCCATAACACTTAATGTTTAATCAGTTCCATACAGTGTCTCTATTTTTTGTTTGATTCTCTAACATTAAAACAAATGCCCATGACATATCACATTGTGCTACTTAATATTGGTTTGTTTAGTGGTGCATGCAGTATGAAGTACAAATATGTTATGAAGTTTAGTTAAGGGAGAAAAAGGGTTCCATAAACTGTGCTTGTTAGGTACTGTTTTCTCAAACTCCCTTTCCTTTACTCTGTGTCCATTACTATTAAAGGAAACCTGACTTGGAGAAAAACTGGTACTTATTTGCACAAGTTATGAAACCTATGTGTAATATAGCATTTAAGAGACATGTACAGGCAGCTGAATAACTTGCTAACAAAATTTGAGCTGAAAAGCATAATGGTAGAATTCTTAACAGCACTAGCAAGTTCTAACGTAGGATAAAAAGGCCAGATACATGTAGGTAGGAATTAACAAAATTTAACAACAAGAATTAACTTCCCTTATATCCAAATTTTGATGACAGAAATTTAAGCCGACATATATTTCAGACACTAATAAATACCAACATGCTCACTTAGTTGGACATATTTTGAATATCAAAAAATCCAGGGAAGAAAATTCTAGGTTTGTAAGACTATAGCACAATAATGTACTTTGTGACAAAGTTAGAGAAAAGAATAAGACATTCTTTTAAAGAACAAATACTGCGAGATGAGACACCCTAACATCAACAATAACAAGACTTGAACAGTTAATGAGTCAGTGTTCTGTGTAGAAGATCCATTAGGTTTTCCTTCTGTTGAGCCGATACAGAGAATTTTAATGCCCAGGCCACCACTCGCTCAGCAAACCAGTTCACCTCGTCTTGTTTAAGCTGTGTCTGACTGACGTTCAGGAGTAGCTTCACCGAGTCTAATGGATTGGGAAATGGGACCTGAAAATAACAATTAAAATATAAAGCAACTTCATTACAAAAATATTCATAGATACTGTTGGCCCTCTAAAAAACTTTTTTTTTTTAATATATAAAGTAAAGTATCATGCATTGATGCAAATATCTGGCAAACGGAATGTATTTTCTTGAAGCATGATCAACATTTAATGAGCTCATACTTTTTACAGAGCAAATCATCTTAGATTTATAGTCTTATATAGTAAATTACTTTGAAAAATCAATACATACATATGAATAATATGAATGTATTAACTACCGGTGCATAATGATAAGAATTCTATTCAGTTGTTTCAAAAGACAGAGTATTGATGAATGTAAGGAAGTTCCCTCATCAATCATTTTGTTTCCTTGTCAATGTGTACCTGTAGATCCCCCCCTTTCAGTAAGTGTGTACCGCTCACCTGTAGATTGTCTGGTCCCCTTTTAAGTTCATGCATCATGTACTCCTGTTCATCCTTCAGAATAGCCATTGTTACGTAAGGCATTGAGTATTTTTGATCAGCAGACATATTGTACCATTCATCAGGCACATTGATGTATTTTGCAGGATTAATGAGGTTAGTTAGGTTAGCTTTCCCAGAATGCTCTGCTCCAAGATGGGGCTCATCTTCCCACAATACCTTGCGAGATTTGTTCAGCACCTCACATGATACACAGATGTCAAATGAGTTTTCAGTGTTTGAGTCATGTGAACCATGAGCAGGACACAGGTGCTCTCTTGTAGTAGAATTCAGAGACTGAGATTCTGATGAAAAAGATCTGGAGAAATGGGTCTGGTTATGACTGTGGTGATGAAAATGAGATAAAACATCCTCTGAGACTCCAGGGAGGAGATGTAGAGGTTCACTGTGATGCCTCTTTTTCATAACAGCACTGTGACAATGAGACTGTCTAGGGAACCCCCCAGGTAGAATATCCCTCTCCTCATGTCCATGTGTAAAGTCTCCTCCAGCCTTTGTTTCACTGTGAATGTCTGTCTGGCTGGATGAGAGAGAGTTTGGCTTCTGAGCCAACAGAAGTTGAGATATAGCCTTGTGAATGTAGCCCAGGGTTTCCATCAGAGCATATCTTTTCCCCTGTATGTCCCACAGGAGGCCCCGTGATAAGTGACAGAGCTGGGGCAGCTTCAGTTGTGATAGGTCAGTCCTCTCAGTATCACTACACTGTCTCTGGAAATCACTGGCTGTGGTTCCTTTGGGTGACTCCACCACTTCTCCACTTTGTGGTTCATTTTTTTCTATCCTAACATCAACATTACTATCATGTGTAGATGATTCTTTTGTTTCCTTATGTTCACCAGTAGCTGACTGAATGCCCTTTGACTCACTCTCACTGTCTGTGACTTTATCACTCTGTGAACCTGTGGCAGGTTCTCTTGTATCACTTGCAGTATTTTCTTTGTCTGATGATGTAGAAGCTTTGGATTCTTCCTTTTCAGTTTCATTCACAATTTTCTCTTGATTATTTTCTACTCCATCAGAACTGTCACTCTCAGCTTTTTTGACTCCATTCTCCTGTTTCACAGTTTGACTGGAATCTACTGGTGTTATCTCTGACTTAGCAGAACTAGTATCCTCTTCTGTCATTTGTTGACCATTTTCCTCTCCTCTGTGTATGCCTGAAGCCTGCTGCTGATTAAGAGAGTTAAGAATTGCCAAATAATAATAAGCCCTAAGGCAGTCCAACTCTCTACACCTCAAGCCTCCACATGACACAGAGTCTTCATCTTTAATCTCTGTTAAGTAGCGTTTGATGGTATGCACTTTTGCAGCTCCGTCATAATTACTTTTGTTCTCCATACTGATGACTACTCTCATGGCTGTGATTTCTTGCTGTAGCTTCAACATGTACTTTGGTCCTAAAACACCAAAACACTTGTAAATGACAACAGATCTATTTCAGACTTTATTACCTAAAACATTCTTGTATGGTATCTTAAAGATAATGTGAGTTTAACAATTCCTTTAACATTCGAGAGCTGTCCAATGTATTATGAGGTAAAATAAAGTCTATTGATTATACATGTATTGACAAATATTGTTGTCTCTTAATACTGATGCTGTAATTAATGGATTACTATTAAGATAAACACTTCCAAATACAACCATTTACTAAAAATATCTCTTTGATTATAAGCTTTATTACCGAGAGGAAGAAACAATCTGATGACTGTTTCCATGACGACGTAATGTCCAGCTTCTTGTAGGCTGCTGATGGCGTGGATAAGATGGGAGATGGCGGTGGGTGTCTCCGACATCAGGAAGGACAGCATACACAGGACCAGGTCAACGCTGATCTGGATCAACAACTACAACAACAACAACATAGACATCAGTATACATACACAACTAAAACAACAACAACATAGACATCAGTATACATACACAACTAAAACAACAACAACAAAGACATCAGTATACACAAGACCAGGTCTACACTGATCTGTATCAACAACTAAAACAACAACAACATAGACATCAGTATACATACACAACTAAAACAACAACAACATAGACATCAGTTTATATAAAAAATTTAACAACAACAACATACAACTAAAACAACAGCAACAACACATAAGTCAGTATTTATACAGAACTATAACAACAACAGATCATTCGACTCATCCAATATTGTTTATGGTTCTTCATCACTCATACATTTTTGCTTAGGGCTTATCAATTTCCTCACAAAATCTAATTTTTTTTTTAATAAAAAAAGGACATAATCTCAGCATATCTTATAAGGAATAATTTTTGACATATATGCCATTTTAACTTGATAAAGGTATTCAAAGAAAAAATAAGCATTTATCCCAGTAACAGAGTTATCTTTCTTACCTAAGGATCAATGAACCTTAAGATTAAATACAAAGAGCGGAGTAGTGGTCAGTCCACTTCTCACAAAATGTGATCTGGATTCGATCTCCAAATGGTGAGATGGGCAGGTACATGTGTGAGAGAGTATAGGATCCCTCACACTGACGAAAGACTTCTATCCAAACTAAAAACCCCATATATATGGAAACAAAAAGACTATTGAGAAGGACTAATACTTATATGTTATAAACCTTGTTAATTATATCATATATAACCTTAGCTTTATTTCAGAACATCAGATTAACAACACAAAGAGGGGAATAAAAAGCCTGACTATTTTAACTTCTCAATCAACCCTCTTTATATGAGGTGAACTAACCAGTTCAAGAAAGTCAACATAAATTCAAAGCTATATATTAATCTTATGTGTCAAAACAATACGGTAGAATGACGATTGTATATATTCTACAATTGTGTCAATGTGTCAAAGCAATAAGTAAGTTTGACAACTGTGTCTACAATGTATTCTAACCTGTTATATGACTGAGAAGAAACATCAACATCATCTTTATATAATCTGGTTACTTAACCTAAGGATGACATCCCTGCCATTCACCTTAATCATAACACATGTATAAGCCATCTCAGAAAAATGTTGGCTATCACATCTAGAATCATTTTTTGTGACAGTCACTTAAATCCCTCATCTGCAACTTTCATTGGACGGGAAAAACAAAGGGATTAGAGGAATTGATGACACACAGGATAATAATGTTTTTTATGGGTAATCCCTTATGTAAACAAAATTCAAACAGCCTTATCATAATTACAATATCACCTACTCATTTTAATTCCTGTGATTATTTATGGATGATTGAATAAATTTGCTTTTATCTTGAGGAATTCCAATTTTCATACGTAAAAAACAATATTTTGACTATAAGTTTATTGGCAACTGGATTTAGTTTTATAATCTCAATTTCATCAAGTTATTGAAAATAAACCAAAAAAAAATTCAAATGTATCTCAAATTGTATATTAAGGAATTGGGTTATCTATGAAAACTTTTAACTGGGATAAAAGTTAATCTGACCATTTTTTTTCAATCTTTGATCTATATTGCTTGACAAATCAAATTTTCATGGTGTGTGGTACATCATTTAGACAACTTTTTTGAAAAAAAAGCTGATCTTTAAAGGAATTCTCCTTAAAACACCCTTTGATAAAACACTCCACAAAACTGTCTGACCTAGCCCCAGAGCCCGATTTCCTATTTTAGTATTATCTGCAAAACATCTACCTTACCATTTCCTTTGCATGTTGGATATTGATAAAACTAGCACAATTGTGCCCTTGGTTGAATTATCTTAGTCCTCTAATGTTTTTCTATGATTCTAAATGGAAATCCAAACTGAACTCTGTTTAATCAAAAAGAAAATCAAATAACTACCACATTAATAAATGGTTGAGAGAATTATAGGCTAAAATGTTTTAGCCTAAATGCTATGTACAAATAAGCAACCCTTTAGGACCTGTTCCAGGTTATTTTTCACCTGCAGGATATTAATTAGACATACCTGTAGGATATCTTCCTGGCTCTGCTTGCCAGCCTGTAGAATACTCAGGGATTTGTACATTTCTTCCAGACTCTCCGTATCCATGACGATTCCCAGATTACTGTAAAACACTCGTAAGGTATAATGTGGGAAAGTCAACCCATCGGTTAACCAGGGTTTCCATGGTGACAAAGTGTCCCTGTCTTTATTGTCAAGGATAAAATCTGAAATATACAAAAGGGTCGCATCATTCATACTTGTGTTAAAAAGCCTATATCCATATGGATTTTGTTTGTTTACTTGTTTATTAGTTAATGATGCATTTTAATTCCTACAGATTCTGCTTCTACTTGCATTAAATACACTTTTTTTTATTCCTTTAAGATGTAAATTGGTAAAAGTACATATATGACGTGTCTAACAAAACATCTTCTTTTTGAACTTCATTTAAAACAATTTCATAAAAGAGCTAGAGATCATTAAACTCGTTTTTATAATATTGATGGCATTAGTTCTCTTTGATATATCATACATCAGTATCAGTTTTATAAATGTCACTCAGAACTTCAAATCAATCTTCAGTGAAATATAATGAAATCATTCCTGTTATATATTCCCTATTGATTTATCATTCCTTTCTATACCTGGTAAGAAGAGTTTTGAGTCAGTCTGCCAGTTTGAGAATTTGTCTTTTTCTATGTTTAGGATTTCTGGATGATGGTTTTGGATTGCCTTGGCAACCAATTCATGCATACCACTGACTGCAATTAATGCCTATTGGAAAAAAAACCAAAGAAAAGAGTAAATTACAGAGACGAGTCAATGACCTATGCTATATTACTGCTATTAAACAGAAGGAAGGATTAATTTTTTTATCCCAAATTACACAGTTATTCTCTAATATCAAATAACCATTATCTTTTTATCTCCCCTGTTTGCAGCTTATAGTTAGGGATGCACAAACTTGGCTTAATAATTCAAAAGTTTTTAAAAAAAAAAACATACTCAAATAATTCTGCTTCCCATGAATAAAGCAAAGATACATGGATGTGCAGATAATCTTAGCAAAATAACATTATTATCCCAAGCCTACACAGAATGAGGGTGAACTTGATCTCACTGTACTGACTCAGATGACAACACTGACTAGTTTGACACACTAAGCTAAGGCATAGATCAAGATATTATCGTAGCCTGTAAATAATAAAATTACCGTAATATGAAAGAAAGGTTATCTGACTAAGACATATTTTATATTCCAGTTGAATTGCTAATAAGCCATGGACTTTTTATAAAGCTGTGGAATGGTACATCTCTACTGTTACATACCAGGTACTAGAATGATAGGCACTTGAGTCCTATAAAATCCTAAAGGTTCAAGGATATCCACTTCACTAAAAGTATAGTGATATCTGTAGATATATTATCCCTACTCTTTGAAAAAAAGTATAGGCTTTTTCCTTACAATTTAATTTAATGCATGTCAAATGTTAAAATCTTTGTCAGTAACTTGGTAGTTTACTGAAAAGAAGCCACATTTTTACAAACAGACAAACAAAGCAGGATGTAAAGGCAAAAGCTACAAGAGACACTCAGGAAACTGGGACATGAATAGATTGATCAATTAAAGATGCAATATCTTTTTCTGTCTGGATTGATTGAACAAACTGCAGAATAATCTCTGAAGCATTAATATAAAGCACACAATGCAAATCCCACTGTCTTCTCTATCTGTCTCAGACAATAGAGAGCTCTTAGCCTGGACACTTCAGACCTCTACAGATCGTAACTGTAACTTTATAGCATAATGGTCTCTGAAAGGCTACAGCTTTACAATATAGTCTCATGAGATTGTCTGTGATGTAAAATTTGAAGAAATCAAAATCAGGAAAATCCATTAAAAGTAGGAGGAAACAAATGAAGATTCATAGAAACAGAGACAATGGGATTGGGATTTTCTGCTAGTGACAACAAATCATTATTAAGAACAAAAAGTTAACGTTTAGTATCTAATTCGGGCTTTTTTCTCTCTGTAACCTTGACCTTGTGTAAATAACCTTTGGTGAGGTTTTAATAACAAGATACATGTCAAACAAGAACAATCACTTTGGAAACAATTAGGTGAAAACCATTCCAATAGCACTTAGAATCTAAGAAATTCCTTAATATTACCTACTAGATATTTGAATATTTTTGTCCTTGATCATCATGCGTATTTGCTTCCATTATTGATTTTACTTCATCCCTTACGTCATTATTTTTAAATTTTCCCAATTTACAAATAAAATTATTTAATAATTTACAGAGTTAAAAATGAGATTAAATGTTCAATAATTAACGCACTTAAGACAGAGATATCATAATATAAAGATAAAAGAGCTACAGAAATATTTTACTCAGAAATATACATTTTAACTAAGGTATCTCAAAATATCAATATATTGAATACCATGGCTATAAATAAGTCTCAGTTTTTTCTCTGAGTAATTAATTCTACTTATCTTGAACCCTTGGATTTCTTGGAAGTTTTTTTTACTAGCCCCATCAGATTCATGATAATGAGGTTTGACTAAATTTTAAAAGTTCAATAAGATGTACATAATGAAAATAATGTCTTCCAGGCCTCATCTCTCTCTGACACATTCAGGGTCTGAAGGTTTATTTCCTGATATCTACACAGAATTGACAGTTAAATGGATTCTCATGCATGTCTTATGCCTAAATCAATCAATTTAAAAACCTTAAAACAATTTCTTTTGACAGTTGATGTCTCACCTGAAATGCTTTTTGCTCTTTCAGATATGTGTAGGCTTGACTCCATTCCCACTTTAACAAGAACTGTTGCAGCAGTTTATGGGCATATGCCATCCCTGACTGCTTTTCGTTGGCAATCATGGAAATTCGGGCAGCAGTATGAAGGCTGGCGGTGCAGTTGTATCTTCTGGCCAACAAAACCGCAGCATTCTGAACCTGCTGCATGGCAAGGTGGCTAAAAGAAAAATAAAATTAATTGCAAAAGTTCAGCAAAAGATTGCGTAATTCTGAAGAGATTTTCAAGAAATGAACTTAATTTGGTTCACTATAATTCAATTTTGTTTAAACCATAGACAGTTATTGAATAATTAAATTAAATTTTCTTATAAAAAGCAACAAAGTTTATTTTGAACAAAAGTATTTCTTCTCAGTGGCGCTCTATTCCTAGATCTGAATTCTTTTGAACAGAACCAACCATTTAGCCGCTTGCTCGAAATTTCCGTCTTTTGTAAGTTGGTGCGCCCACAGTGTGTATAGATCTTCTAAAACTGGGTCGATAGGTGACAGTCGGACCTTGGCCAGAGCAATGGCTTCTCTGAAAAAAAAAGAAAAAATGTCATTAGTCAATCTCCAACCGAGCAATCAAAGGGAAACAGGGCTTCAAATGTTATCTGAAAAATCGGCACTCAAACCCCAGGCAATGAGGATGCATAAATAAATAAAAAAGATTTACTTGCATCAATATGCACAATAAATGTCAGTGTGATCTGTTGATGTATGATTAACTAACACCATATAAAGGTTTTTGATGTAAGGAAAATCATAAAATTTCGTATTTTCTGGGTTTCACATGCCCGATTATTTTTTGTTAAAGAGATCAAGAGATATATGTCATATTTATAAACTGAATTTCTGACTCACAATGAATTATAAAACAGAATTAAGGAACCAATTTCACAGAGGGAAGTTCCGTCAAATCAACCTTTATGATCAAAGAAAATTTGCTGTTTGTATACTATGGTCCTTAATCTTCCCTAACATGAGTTTTTTGTGCATAATGATGCCTTAATAACCCAGATTTGTTGGCACCTGTAATTTATTGATGTTTGCTCTATATTCATAGATGCATGACTTTTAATTGGAATTAAAACTGGGCTAAGCCAACAAAATACAGGTAAATGCATGATCTAGTTTCCTGCTCCAGGATTTGAATTCTCCGGATTTTTCCCTGAGGATATCATTTACCTGTTAATTTTTTGAAAGAACAATCAGTTTAAAAATTCTAAAATAAATACAAGGTCAGCTAAACAAACAATTTGCAAACAGTTGCATTGCTTTTCTCTCATATATTGTGAATTAAAATTAAATAAAAACACTTGTACACATGAGATTAACCAGAATATCTATATGGTAATAAAGAGAATTTTTATAACAAACAAACAAATATAACAAACATTTGTGAAAACAAAACATTAAACATCCATTAATCCTATCAAAGAACATGGCATTATTATCCATTCCTGGCATGTTCAAATGTTACTGGTACTTTCTTGAAATACAATGTTATATTTATCGGAAGAAATTTATGAAATTCCCTCTCCAAGTTTATCAAATTTATATTAAAGAGAGTAATTTATACTTAATTTAATTGTATTAGAGATTTTTGGGTTTCCTTGTGCACAGGTAACATACACTGATGGGAAAGTTTATCTTGCATGGTTTACTTTTTATTCTTACATCATTTTTTTTAAAACAAAAATGTTTTATTGAATATATCCCATATTTCTAAGGCTTTACATCTCTTTGAAACAAAAAAAAAAACCTCTGAACAACATATTAGGGGGCCTATTTGACACAATATATACTGTAAATCACTTTTTATTCACAAAAAACAATTACGCGAGAGGGTCAAAATTTTTCTCGCGTATAATAGAATTCCTTAAGATTATATAGAGCAACAAACACAATTCGTGAATATTTTGTCTCGCTGATAAAGAGTCAATGACTATCTCGCGAAAATAAGGTGTCACGAAAATTAAGTGATCTACAGTAGTATGCAATTTCCCACAAAAAACAATTTTCATTTTTCTTCTTCATTAAAATTAATGGTCAAAGTGTTCTACAAACTCATTAGAAGACCAATAAAATGCCATGCTATGACAGAATGTCAATGTAAGCTTGTTCAAGACAATGTTTCTTTGACTAAACAGTCAATGCATCATGACGTTGGTTCCTACGTCAGCACTTAATCAATACAAAAGGAAATCTTCAAATTATTTTGACAGAGTGCACTTTACTTTTTTCAAGGATATGAAACTTTTTACAGCTTAAATAGACACTATTGTTTATTTCTTACAGGGGAAATTCCAAACTGAACATTCTATTTAAATTAATTATCAACAAGTATGCTTTTTGGGTTTTCAAGCTATTTTACAAAGGGGATCACCTTAATGCAGAAGTTAAATTTCTCAAATGGAAGTCACTCAAACTCTATAGCTGCAGATCTGTAGCTCACTGGTCTGAAAAAAATGGGATGACCAGAGAGCTACAGTGCCATCCTTAGAAAATTGTATATCTATTGCACTTAAAAAGTTTCACTCATTTTATGATTATTTTCTCCACATCCTTACCTCAAAAGCTCAATTTCAAAATATTCCTTTGACCCCTTTTATTCAATATCAGCATGAAGCCCATATGACCGAATTATCTTGACATCCAAAATGACAGTGTATGCAAAAATTTCAATGATTTCCATTTCAGGTCCAAGAGGGCTATTTACAATGGTCTTAAGGAAAGTTTTGTTGTGGAAATAGTACAAGAATATGTAAGTAATATTTTGAGATGGCAGTTTGAAAAATGTGGAGAAATCAATCAAGAAAGAAGGTCAGGAGGTAAAAAATATTGAAACCTAAATAAGTTGTTTTCACAAAAAATGTACTGGTATGTGTGACATATTAAAGCCCTAGCTCCAGTCGTTCAGAAAAACAAAGGTTAATTTTTTTTAAAAGTAGGTCAAACTCCAGGGTCAAGATCAAAAGGTAAATAATGATGGTACCTTAAGAAAGGTCTGGTCTCATGAAATTCAAATGAAAATACATTGCTTGCTCCTTTTTTTTTTGATTTAAAAGTTGTGGCAAAGATTAAAGTTTGGTAAAAATTCTATAAATTTAAAGTAGGTGGCACTATAAGTTAAGAGGTCAAATACTGTAAAATCACATATTTTGGTGGGGTCAAATTTTCGTGGTTGGAGAAAAAACTCTTGGTTCAGGAGGATTTGAATTCGTGGATGAATTTCTTAGTAGTTATGAATGTAACATTTTACATTTCATGGTGGACATGAATTAGTGGGTCTATTTATACCTCAAAAACAGCAAAAATTAAACTCCCACAAAAATTTGTGATTTCACAGTATTTTGATCCTGTCACAAGAAATAAACTTGTGATATATTAAAGCTCTAGCACCAACCATTACAAAATTACTGAGAAAGTAAAAATTTTTGCAGCCAAACAGATGGATGAACAATCCAAAAATTCTGTATATGCCTTTGAATTTTCAATTACAGGGGCATGAAAATCAATTTATAACATTCCAGTAAATAGATTAAATATTTTATGCCATAGTAACCCAGATATAATTTTTTACAACTAACAACTGGAAATACAATTCATATTTTTTTAACTTGTACAGCAGTTCAAATAACTAAACACAGGTATAGTATACTGTATTAGATGGGCTTGGACTTCTAGCTAGAAAGATGTCTTCACTTTTCTTCTTTGGGTAACATTTTTGATAATGACCTCACACATAACCGTCCCTGAGAATGATACTTTAACATTATACAGCATGTTAACCTTTATACAAGAGTTTTAAGTCATTCATCTCAATAATAATACTCATAAAAGTCTGAAAATAAGGAGAATTTACACTCAAAATCTACATCTATGGATAAAATTGATGTAAACCAACTCCCAAAGTGGCAGCTATAGGAAACACATAAAGCTACCAATGCTTGGTCAGATATTTATTTTACTTGTATATCTGGTCCTCATGTCGGAGCCTGAGTAAGTATATTTATAAAGAGCTCAAGGAGAAGTTAAGTAAAAGAAATCCTAATCATTGCTTTATTCCTTGGAGCTCAAAAGTTATTGAATAAA
Source organism: Saccostrea cuccullata (assembly GCF_032062105.1). Classification (NCBI taxonomy): domain Eukaryota; kingdom Metazoa; phylum Mollusca; class Bivalvia; order Ostreida; family Ostreidae; genus Saccostrea; species Saccostrea cuccullata. The sequence goes on along the minus strand of NW_026933711.1, from coordinate 385,510 downwards.
GCTGTCAACATTTATAACTATTACCACTACCCAGAGGTCCATGACCTATATGTGAGAGACCGCACTTAGAAACGTGCCAGTCATAAAAAATAACCATCATTCTGTCAAGTCCCACTCCCACCAATTAATACTCAAAAAAGGGGACAATCTACCTAATTTGTTTTCCAAAAGTGTTCAATTTCCCCCAAAGCATGCTAAAGGTCAAACCCCTGACAGATCTTCCTTACACAATAGAAATTGACAGGCATTCTCTGGTCATAAGCAACAACACAGATCAAGGTTATAGTGAATATAAAAAAGGTCTACAATTGATTGAAAAACTCCTTTAAATTAATGAAAAACATCATATGCATTGTTAATTTTTCATGATATTTAATGATTAAAGCACATTGTATTATACTCCACCCCCATTCTGAGTTTGTGAAGGATAACAAATGGTGGTAAAATCAATGCGAAAATGTTGTCCAAGTTCATGAAAAGTTTACGCAAATGAGATACGCAACACATTTTTTATATTTATGAAATTCAAATGTATGTCCCATTACTAGCAAGCCTCAAAGTTATGAGCATGGCATATTTCTATACCTTTCAAACCATGATACATTATTGGCACCACTTAAGACTATCTTGTATCAAATACCTAAAAACAACATACAATGTAATTATTACATGCATTTCTTAACATTCCTTCGAATGACCTTCACAACTTTAAGGGCACCTGTTTATTAACATTAAGTCACACATACAGGGATCTCAGGCCTGCACCTACTTAAATAGGCGGTGTCTTTTGAACAGGTCGATGGCGCTGTAGACCTTGTGGGAGGCCAGGAGATAGGTGGCGGCCTTGTGGTACTGCCCCTCCTGCTCTAGCTGGGTGGCGTAGTCCTCACACACTGTCATCCACGTATCAAAGGCAGCTGCAATGAGAAAACTGTGTTAAACAGGGAGAAATGGAACACCCATGAGAAAATTCCAACACAAAATCTTTTTGGATCTTTTGTGTTGGATTTCTAAGTGCTTGCAAAAACCACCATGCTGCAACACAATGAGAGAGTCTTTCTTTCTGGCTGCCAAGTTTAATTTCCTATTCATTTTTTTTTAACAACTTCTCAACAACAGACCATGTGCCTTTACATTATAGATATTCTATACAATCTTAAGCAATAGCTCTTCTCTGGAAAGCTATAATTCATCAAATGTATTTTATGAAACCATTTACTTTGGCATAATTCATTGATAGATAATGCATTTTGAACATTTCATGTGCTTAGTTCTCCAAGTTGTCAATTTCAATATTAGACAACACAGAGATTTTATTTTTCAGAAAAGTTCTTGTGAAACATTGTAAATCATTGCATCATGTAAACTCTGGCTCAATGTATTTCTTCAGTCTGCATAAGATTGAAAAATTAGCGATTACACATGGAGAACAAATTTTGTAGGTAACTTTCAATTTCAGAAATACATAATGATTGTTGTTCTAAAAATCTTTCACTTTCAGGAATACTTTATGTACAAGTTACCCAATAACTGACTTTCATTTCACGTTTTCAAATTATGGTGCACTTTCGATACAATTCTAAATCTTCTTCCTTACAGGGGGAGGGGGCTTATATCCTGATAATTGAAAAAAGACCTAGGAGTGCATTGATAAAACTGTTACAGTATTTCAAGAATATCTCGAATAAATGTGTTAAACAAGTTCAATTCAATGATATACTAACCCATGGGTGCCATGGCAACCAGCCAATCGGAGAGTTCCTCTCTCTCGCGAGCCTGACGGAGGACGCCATTTATGTTTCCTTTCCAAATCTCCAGCTGGTAGTAGTAATCCATGTTTTCATGGTCTTTGTGGTACTGACCTGTCAATAAATCAAAGGTCAAGGTTAAACAGAGTATGAAGGTCATAAAGTAAATGTCAAGGTAAATCTACAAATTTCAATTCCATTTCCCTAATTGTGACATAAAATAAACATAAAATTTCACCAATTTAGACCAAAAATAACAGATGCTTTTGGTTGTTAAATTATTCTTATCAAACATAATGGAGTAAAGTATTACCTTATAATAGATGTAAAGAAGATACCATAATGGTTTAGACAGAGAATAAATAAATCTCTTTATATAAACACAGGTGAGAAAGATTTAGGTCAGATCAAGTGTTCCTGACAAGTGCACTAGTCCAGAAAATCAGGTTTCACATTCATTTTCTGCCATATAAAATATTCAGATTTAGATTTATACCTCCTTTACATTTCTGACGTTAAAGTGTCCATATTATATTGACATGTTAAATACTGGTAAATTTTCTTCATAGAGTACATTGCCCTCCATAGAACAATCAATAATATTCTTGTCAAACAATTTTTAGGGGTCATAAAAAGAACAAACATGAAATTTGCAATAGAAATTTAAATCTACATGAAGTAATCATGCAAGACCAAGCATTTCTAACCAAGAAATAGAAAATGTTAATGATAGCTGGAGACATTTGGAATTAAGACTTTGTGTATGTCATCTAGACCAGTCATATGGCAGACCAAGTTCTTCATGCAAAAAGTGCAAAGATAAAATCAAGAAGTTCATACACTTTCCCAGACAGGAAAAAAGCTAGGAGAGTTCAGGGACCTCAGGGTACTGTAAGGTCATCAGACCCTTCTCCAGGCTCTCTCAAGATGTCCCACCGAGACAAGACAGGACGAAGCCTTATACAAACACACAGAGAAACAGCAACAATCTGTTGTTCTGGAAATTGATTGCGAAAAAAACTTAAAAATAACAAACAGGCAATCCTGGAACGATTCATCACAAAGCGCACCAAAGAAAAGTTAATTTCCTGGAAATCTGACAGGTTTCAGAGTTTCTGCAGTGAAAACAGTCTGATATGATAAGATTTAAGATATTGATATCAGATTGCAAAGATAGGATGGCAATGACCCTTCAAAGAAGTCATTTGTAAAGTTCAATAATAAGCCCCCTTCTATTTATTTTCTATGTCATTTTGTATTCATCATATGCAGATTTCTCTAAAAGAATATAAAACAATTTGACAGTTGAATACTCAGGTCCCCATATACTCCAGGTACTCATATTAGCCCTTGAGAATCCCTCAGAATATTGGGGGGGGGGGGGAGTGTTAGAGAGGTGGTGTGTCATTTCTTATTTCACGCCACTTTTCAAAGGCTAAGATACAACTTTTGTAGATGGACCTTCATACATCATCCTGTGCTTTTTTTTTAAATTAAAAAAAAAGATTATTGTTTTTTTTACAAATGAAACACAACTCAAGATTCGGAATTAAAACACAATCATGAAGATACATAAAGATGATCATAAAGAAATATTATGTACTCTTTGTGGATATAAATACTCAAGGTTATGTTAAGAATAAACAGAATCTGATATCTTCCTTTGATATCTACATTAATAGTCATTCTAAGTCCTAAAATAAATTTAAATAAACAGACCTTTAAATGACGGTTAACCCACTATCTTCTTTAGAGCACCTCTTAGGTACGTGACAATTAGGGGCAGGTTTTTAAAAAACATTCATATTTACATCATGTTCCATTCATTGCCAGATTTGAAGTTCATTCTCTTAACTAATCATATCATTTAGACACCAAAATATCAAAGCAGGTGTAAATTCATTGGGAAAGTTGATAAAAGGAAAATAAAACTGTCAAAAATTAGACATAAAAATGACATGACATTATGAAAATGAAATAAAAATCAACAAATGATATGCTTAAAATTTAGCATTTAGTCAGACATCATTGCAACACATCTCTCATATTTACATAAGCTCAAGATTGAGAAATAAATGAACATCTAATTGCAATCATTACTTGAACACACCAATATAAACAAAAGTCCTAGAAGCCCAAATAATTTTTGATAGAACCCAAGAGCCAGAAGTCTCAGAAATTAAACAATTTATACAATAAAATGCAGAATAAGTGCAGTGGTGTATCTGACTATCAGAAACTAATTACCTGACTAACGATATTGTAATCAACTGTCCTAAGCCAAATCAGGTGGCATATGTCTAAGGTAATATATAGGTCAAGCTGTGGATTAAGTAGTGGGAACATTTGTAAATCACCCGAGCAAGGTCATCACATACCTTATCAGCTGATCGTCTCTCCGTCGAGTAGTACATGTCAAATATAATGACGATTTAGCTACCCTTTTCTATACACAATTATTAAGTCAGTACAATTAAAATATTGGTACAATCGTCATACAAATTTATCTCATTTTAAGTCTGTTTCAAGAAACAATTAGCAAATCAGAAGTGGCTGATATTTACAAACAAGAGTACATATTAATCATACTGTAAACAAGGTTATATGTGTATTGATAATAGAACATTTTAGTAGCAAAAATCGTCACACACACTAGGTGCATGGTCCCCCCCCTTTTTTTCCCCCATTTTTTTCCTTTTTAATCTGTACTTGTTAAAAAGATACATAGTTTAATGTGCTAAATAACAAGGATGACTTCTCACTTTTTTAAACTGTCAAATCTTCAGCTTGTGGTCCCTTTATTACAGTTTACAGGTGTGTTAATTCAAAGACTTTGAATGTTATAAAAGCAGAATTTATTATAAAACCTGGAATGCAGTAAGGAAAATCTTGGGTTATAATCTCCGCCTGCACACCTCTGTTTATGCTAAGTCATCCTTCTCTTTCCTCATCTGGAATTCCTGACCAAAATATAATCACCTTAACTGGATCAAAATGTCTTCAATTATCCTATAAAGAGGACCCTAGTTCAGACCTTGCCCTACATATATACACATTGTCAAAAGGTTCCATATCCAGATCAAGTGTTCCTTAAAAGATCCCTCACCAAACCTAGATTTCAAACCAAATATCATTAACAAGGGGCCCTGGTCTAGATATCACCCCAAATCTAATTAACAAGAGGTTCTAGATCTAGATATCACCCCAAATCTAATTAATAAGAGATTCCAGATCTAGATATCACCACAAATCTAATTAACAAGAGTTCCCAAATCTAGATATCAACACAAATATAATTTCTAAGAGGTCCCAAATCTAGATATCACCATGAATACAATTTCCAAAAGGTTCTAGATCTAGATATCACCCAAAATCTAATTAACAAGATGTTCCAGATCCCAAATTAACTAGAACTGTCCAATCAGGACTAATTAATAACCTTGAACTTCCCCAAATGACCTTGGGTCAAGGTTATGACACACCCTTGGAGATTTTATCAATAAGAAAGATATGGACCGGACACGATCTAGATATCACCACAAATCTAATTAACAAGAGTTCCACAAATCTAGATATCAACACAAATATAATTTCTAACCTTGAGGTCCCACACCCTTGGGTCAATCTAGATATCACCATGAATACAATTTCCAAAAGGTTCTAGATCTAGATATCACCCAAAATCTAATTAACAAGATGTTCCAGATCTAAATATCAGGTCCTAGATCTAAATACCACCCCAAATCAAATTTTAAAAAGTCACAGATCTAGATATCTATCCAAAATAACAAGAGGTTCCAGATCTACATATCACCCAAATCTAATTAGCAAAAGATCCCAAATTAGAAATATAGATATCAGCCCCAAATAACAAGAAATTCTAGATCTAGATATCACCCACAAATAACAAGAGGATGCTCTACCATATTTACATACCTAGGAGGTAGTCCTAGAAACCTTCAATAGAATTTTGTGACAATTCACACACAATTTGCTTAATCCAGACAGATGGATAGATTAATAAATGGGCACCAACACCAAAATATCATTTCCTTTATTAATGGATATTATTATATACCCAGTAATTATACTTTTACTCACTGCATTATCCCACACTATTTCTGTGACATACATACCTGGTTTAGTCAGAGTTGTTTAAACTTTTAGTCACTTTAGGTTATTCTCATAGTTTTAAAAAGATCTTGAACTTTTAATGAGACTCTATGGATCTAGCTCTCCTCACATGGAGTGTAAATGGCCTTTTATACAACAATGCCCAGAACACTGTACATATACTGTAAATAATACAAATAATCCTTATCAGCAATTTAGCCTAACTAAGGGGTCACCTTAACAAAAACTGCCCTTTGCCCAAGGTATTTTTTTTTTTTGGAATAAAACCTATACGGATTATTTGGTATTTTAAACAAATGTTAATTTATGGAAAAATCAGATCATCAACTGGTCAAGAGAAGATTTTGCAGCACAATGCAATTATACTGCAATGTAATGTGTGCAATGATATACTGAATATTGGCTTCACATCTTTTTACATGAAGTACTAGATATACTCATTGAAAACTGATAACAATGAAATCAAATCATTATGTACTGGTACAAGTTGTATGTAAAATGGATTAAAATTTCAAATAGTAAAAGTTGTTGAAGATCCTTTTTAAAAAGTAATGTAGCATTAACATCTGAAAAAATAGTTAAATTCACATTCATGCACACTGAGTCCCCTGATGAAATAACAATTACATTACATTCCATACATTCAATTATGTTATTTATTAACTCTTCACCATAATATTATGTGAAAAAGGCACTTTTTGTGGACAAAATGCCATGCTTTTTTTGTGGAGAAATTTGTGCCTGTTCATTTCAAGCAGGTGAAATCAAGTAGGACTCTAACAATGACATTAATATATCATTCATATCAGCTAGGACCCAGAGATCATTCTGACCAGAGCCTCCATGTCATGTTATGTGTCTCTGTTCCATTCAAGGTTGATCTAAATGCTAAGTCTGTTGATACAACAGCTGATCCACTACAGGTTTTAATTTGAATGACTTAGGATCCTTACTGCTTGGAAAATTACAAAGGCCCATGGTCCACAACACTTGCCTGGATCAGCTGTTTTTCACAGGACTTCCATAAGAGCTTTAGAGCCCCCTCTTAATTCCCTCCAAGAGATAAAATTGAAAATGTCAGAAGTTAACAGGCAACACAAAACAGAAACATATTTACTCTGACATGGGTCACTCTTTTGTCAGTTAAAAGTTATTCAGTAAGGTGAGCTAAAAAGCATCCAAGAACTTAATTGTTGCCAGCTAATATAAACTTGAGAAATTTTAAGAAGCTAACCCAGAAATTTCAATTTAATGCACTTATAATTTGCAAGGCGGCACAATAATACTTGACTAAATATCTGCAGAAAAAGCACATTTCTGAATTTTTCATTACATTCCCCAAGTTCAATATACAGAAGCATATAGTTTAAGAATCAGTGTTTAAAGAACCAAACAAAGTAAGGTATTCAAACTCAAGCATCCAGGACTAATCAGGCCTTTCAATCAGCAGGCAGTGATTTTATGGTTTCCATCTAATGCCCCGTCCCTTGGTTAGATCATTATGGAACTGCATGACCAAGTAATTACAAACATTAATTTGATTTATTAACTTGTCCGTAAGCTCCAGATTTCAAGGCAATGGAGGCTATCATATTTCCCTTCTCTTCATTACCAATGCTTCCATGCCCTGTTGAATGCATTTTTTTCAGCTGACCTCATAAGGTCGATCAGTGGCCTAAATAATGGGTCAGATATTCCAAAATGATATTCAAAGGGCATACTAGTATATAAAAATGTACTTTCTTGAATCCTTTAATATCATGTATTAAAATATTTTTTTCTTTTTACATGTCAGCTACATAGAAAGGTTATTTTCCCCAGTAAGCATGATGTTGATTCAGTTTTAGCACAGAGAATAAGCAGGTATAAATCAGCTGATCACAACGTGGTACAAATTTGAGATTTTTATAAGCATGTTGTCTTCTAATTGTCTAAAACACAACACACTGAAGGATTTTTCTCTTTTTAGAGAATAGGGATTTTATTCAATAGAATAACAGTTTTCATATTACCGTATTTGCCCCAGTATTAGTGTTAAAGGTGTGTGTGTGTGTGGGGGGGGGGGGGTTAAGCACATTGAACTGCCAGAAAACTGGAATACAATAGTTTAAGTGCATTCAGTAATGTGTTATATTGATTTTCTTTACTATCAAAACTGTTCCATTGTGAAAAACAAAAGTAAAACAAAAAAAATTGATATATAATGATGATAACTCAAGTTGGATAATAACTACAGTCCCTAAAAATGTTCATTGAATAACAACGGAAAAGTATAAAAGGTCGTATTTGATACAAGATTTAATCACACAGAGAAAAAAATATCAATATATAAATCATGTTTTTGTATATATTTTACTTTTTTATTTAAGTTTTTCGAAAGAAAATTTAACAAAATTATTACTTTACTGAAAAATTTAATATGACTTTCTGCTATACATTAGTTAAATCATAGTCATGTGAGGTATAATTGGTGTCCTTGCAAATAGCAATATTTACGTCTTTTTTGGTTTCCTTGCAAATAATATATTGTATCTTTACTTAAAAAAAGACATAAGAAAATAGCTAGCTTAAAAAAAATTTGCTTCCATAAATAAACTAAAAATGCTGGCAACAAAAATTCAGTCAAACAATTCAATGCTTCACACTTCATGAAAATTGAACAAAGATGCAGAGATGTTTTTCAAAAATCTGACATACAAAAAAAAAAAGTAAGGAAGAAAAACTTGACAACTCTCAGTCTGTGCGAGATGGCAGTTCAGACAAAATAACAGATTTATAGTTGGATAAGATTTATGCTGTATCATAAAATGGAGGTGGAATATATGCCAAGACAATGTGGAATGATTACTTATTTTAGAAAGAAAACTGGATCTACATGTATCACTTTGGTCCTCTTAATCATGTTAATGTAATTCATTGTCCCAAATTCATTATTACCCTGGTACTAATTATAGATAATACAGATTGAGATACTCATAGGCTGTCTTCAAAGACTTTGATCAGATTTTACATCCAAGACAAAAGAAATAACAACAAGATGTGTTTGTGAAACACTGATATGTCAGCTTACGGGAAGGGATGAAATTTCTCAAATGCAAGTTCAACTCCAAGGTCAAGGTCAAAAGGTCAAAACTGTTGGTATCCAAAGAAAGGTTTTGTCACATGGAATACACCTATGAAATAAGAAAGCCATGATAGTACTAATGGTTCAAACGTTATCGTCAAGGTTAAAGTTTTTTAAATTGGGCCAAACTCTATGTTCAAGGTAAAATATTTTTATATCCCATGAAAGGTCTTTTCACACTAAAAACACATGTGAAGAATGAAAGCCCTAGCATCAACTATTCAAAAGTTAAGGCTATGGATAAAGTTCAGAAATTACATGTTTTGGTAATAGTGGGTCAAAGTTCAAGGTCAAGGTCATGAGGTCAAATTTGGTGGTACCAAGACAAAAGTCTTGTCACAAGGAATACACCTGTGAAATATGAAAGCTCCTCCCACTCAAAGCTTTCAGACATTATTAAACTTTTTGTGGACAAACAGAGAAACAGACAGACAGACGGACAGGGAAAAAACTATATACCCCAAAATCTTCCATTAGGGTAGATGGGAGTCCTCTATTTTTTAAACCAAAGATGAAAACCTTTAACTTCTTAGTTATTTCATGGAAGCATTGCCCTTGATGTGTTATACTGTAATTAATTCTATAAGGTAGCATGCCTTTGGACCATGTTAAATGTCTACAGAGTACTGGAAGCCTACAGATCCCCACCTAATCCGATTAACACAGAAACCTGATCTAATTCTACCTGAGCAGGATCATATAATTTTGTTTTTTATACCATTAGAGAGCCATCAATTTTCAAAGAGAAGCTCTGGGAATATATTATTATCTGTGTGGATTTAATAAGGAAATAGCATAAAAAATTCATTCTCTGACCTTTTGTTATTTCATTATTATACAGAAAATACATTTTTTGGAGATAGTATAATAAATGTGCTCAAAAATAAATTTCTTTCAAACAAGATCACTTACATAATAATTATGAAATAAATTTACCATAAATAAAAGTCATAAAAAGAACAAACATCAGCACAGAAAAATTAATCCAATTTTTATTCAGTCAAGCAACGAATCACTGGATGCTCTGTAATAATTGGTTCATTAATGATTCAATCACACATTCTTAAGACTCATTCCACATACCTTTCCATTAATTATGTGTACCGGTACATCCAATGCACACAAGTTCATAAATATTAAACTTTCATCTTTCATGCTCGCTAGATTAATCAAACGATTTGATCAGCAATGTATACATGAATTTTCCCTCAACATCACTGAATAACATGACATTTTCACACTCAAAGCTCAGATAATAAAAAAACTTACTTGAAAGAAAAAAAGCCTTTTCTTGTCAGATTTAGCTTAGCCTACGTACATTTCCAGGTTTCTTCCACTGACAACAAAAGTCCGCTGTTTGTCAATATGACCTGCACAAATGACAGTCACTAAGCCCCAAATTATTAACTAACCGAGTTCCTTCCAGCTTGCTTGATTAACTTGCTAATATAAGACCTATAGAACGAAGTTCAAGCTTGCGTTACACAAGAGCACCATTGATAATATGACACTCAATGTTATTGTTGACTTAAAATCCCTCTCCTATCCATTTAAAGACTCCACATTACATCAAAGATTTTCTTGTGCAGCAGCAAAGTTTGGTCCTGAAACTTACTCAGAGGCTGAGCAACCTTGACAGCTTTAGATACTGACATCTTTACAGCTGACCTATTTTCTTGCACTAAGGAAAAAATATCCCCTTTACGTGAAAAGAAAAGCTTCATCAATATACCCTGTAGAAATGCTATTATTCTACCTTGGATCCCAATCCTGGAAATAGATGCTTCTACTTGATGGAAATGACTAATTCATTCATACTGCGATTAATATCTTTATTATTAATCTTTGAGTGAAAACTATAAAGGGGAAATAATTATGTCACTGAACTTTAAAGGAAAAAAGATTTTAAAAATCCATTTATATTTTTGAATAATTGTGTTAAACACCTGAAAAAAACATACATTAAGAGGCTAAACATTTTATGATATGCCTCAACCTTGACCTAGAAGTTTGAGTTAGAGTATAGCTTCTTGAACAATAGACCAGAAAATGATACACAAAGGAAAAGTAATTAGCCAGAAAAACAGGTTAACATGTGACACTTTGATGAATTAGTAACGAATTGGCACCATGCACGTACTGACTTCTGGCACGGAGATTGCATTGAAAGCATACATCAAAGTCTAAATTTACCCAGATAGGTTTTTAAAAAAGATGTAAAATAAAAACTATGCATAAAAAAAATGTAAAAAAAAACCCCAAAAAACAAGCAAATTCAAAGAATTGAGGTCCCCCACTTTCGGTGTCTTTGTGGGAGAGATCTTCTTTTTTATGACATATTGTGTCTAATATGAACACCCTTTCATATTTCATTTATTTAGAAATTATCATTGAAGATGATTTTTTTTAAAAATAAGGTCAATTGTGAAGGTCAAGGTCAAGGGGTGGGAAATCATAGCATGCTCGTAATTATCTTGTCATAGGTAATGCACATCAAATATGAAAGCCCTATCTCTTCTTAATATATTAGGAACAAGATATGTTTGTGAAACACTGATGACCCTGTATGGCAACATAACGAAGATTAAACTTTTCTTAAATGCAAATTAAATAATAATATTATTACCCAAAGCAGGTTTTTTCTCACAAGAAATACGATTGTGAAATACTAAATCCCTAGCACCACCTGTTCAAGTTATAGTTGAGGATAAATTTTTGAAAGCTAGGTCAAACTCCAAGGTGAAAGGGTCTGAGTTGTTGGTTTCTTAAGAAAGGTTTTGTTACAAGTAATACATTTGTGAAGGATGAAAACCTTAACCCTAACCGTTCAAAAGTTATGGCCAAGGTTAAAACTTTTTAGAAGTAGGTCAACTCCAAAGTCAAGGTCAAAGGGTTAAAGTTCTTGGTATCCAATGAAAGGTCATCTCACAAGAATTACATATGTGAAGTATGAAAGCCCTAGCCCTTACCATTCAAAAGTTATGGTCAAGGTTAAATTTCTTTCATAAGTACAGAAATCTCTAAGGTCAAGGTCAAAAGGTCAAAGTTGTTGGTATCCAATGAAAGGTCTTGCCACAAAGAATACATATGTGAAATATGAGAGTCCTAGTATCTACCATTCAAAAGTTATGGCCAAAGTAAAAGTTTGGAATTTTTGTGTTGAAGTGGGTCAAACTCCAAGGTAAAGGTCAAAAGGTCAAATCTGGTGGTACCCAAAGAAAGTTCTTGTCACAAGGAATACACATGTGAAATATCAAAGTCATAGCTACACTAAATCAAAAGTTATGGGCAAGGTTAAAGTTCTTGTGACGGACAGACTGACAAACTGACGGACAGACGAATGAGATTTAATGTCCCCTAGCTTTTGCGAAAGCGGGGGACAACAACAAAAGGGGTATGTTTATAGTGTATGCAGACAACCTTCTATTCAAATTAATACTTTCTTTTTATTTCTTATGATTGATTGGAGTGGTAAACTTAGACAGTGCATGGGTTTAAATAAATATATTAGAACAATTAAAATGTATAATAAACAAGCAAATTCAAAGAATTGTGGTCCCCCGCTTTCAATGTCTTTGTTGGTGAGATGTTATTTTTTATGACATATTGTGTCTAATATGAACATCCTATCATATGTCATTTCATAGAAATTATCATTGAAGTTGATTTTTTTGAAGGATGAAAACCCTTATCCTGACCGTTAAAAAGTTATGGCCAAAGTTAACGTTTTTTAAAAGTAGGTCAACTCCAAGGTCAAGATCAAAGGGTCAAAGTTGTTGATGAAATGTTTTCTCACAAGGATTACATATGTGAAGCATGAAAGCCCTAGCCCTTATCGTTCAAAAGTTGTGGTCAAGGTTAAAGTTTTTACATGAGTACGTAAATCTTTAAGGTCAAGGTCAAACGGTCAAAGTTGTTGATATCCAATGAAAGGACTTGTCACAAAGAATACATATGTGAAATATAAAAGTCCTAGTATCTACCGTTCAAAAGTTGTGACCAAAGTTAAAGTTTTTTTTAAAAGTAGTTAAAACTCCAATGTCAAGGTCAAAGGGTAAAAGTTGTTGGTATCCAATGAAAGGTCTTCTCAAAAAGATTACATATGTGAAGTACGAAAGCCCTAGCCCTCACCGTTCAAAAGTTATGGTCAAGGTTAAAGTTTTTCCATAAGTAAGTAAATCTCCAAGGTCAATGTCAAAAAGTCAAGGTTGTTGGTATCCAATGAAATGTCTTGCAACAAGGAATACAAAAGTTGTGACCAAGGTTAAAGTTTTTAAAAAGTAGTTGAAACTCCAAGGTCAAGGTCAAAGGGTAAAAGTTCTTGGTATCCAATGAAAGATCTTTTCATCAGGATTATAAATGTGAAGTATGAAAGCTGTAGTACTTATTGTTCAAAAGTTATAGCCAAGGTTAAAGTTTTTTCATAGATACGGAAATCTCCAAGGTCAAGATCAAAAGGTCAAGGATGTTGGTATCCAATGAAAGGTCTTTCCACAAACAATACATTTGTGAAATATGAAAGTCCTAGTACCTTCCATTCAAAAGTTATGGCCAAAGTAAAAGTTTGAAATTTCTGTGTAAAAGTGGGTCAAACTCCAAGGTCAAGGTCAAAAGGTCAAATTTGGTGGTACCCAAAGAAAGGTTTTGTCACAAGGAATACACATCTGAAATATGAAAGTCATAGCTCTACTAAATCAAAAGTTATGGGCAAGGTTAAAGTTTTTGTGACGGACAGACTGACGGACCGACAAACTGATGGACAGACAGACAGACGAATGAGATTTAATGTCCCCTCGCTTTCGCGAAAGCGGGGGACAAAAATATATGAAATGTTCCCTTCACTGAATATTTACCTATAAAATTTTAATCATTAGGCCAAAAAAAATTAATTTCTTGGTTCTCAGGCCCTCCCTCATCTCTTTCAAGGGCACCTCATTGACCCTTTTTATTGCTAAATCAATAAAATAAAAACAACAAATCACCTCCCTCATCATTTTTTGAGGTTTTGTACAATGTAAAAAGCAGCCTCATCATGTTTCGGGGGCAATAAAAAGTAAAAAAAAATGCCTCCCTCCCTCATCATATTTCTTGAAAAAAGGCCTGAGAACCAAGGAATTAATTTTGCATGGCCTTAGCATCAAAATAATTTTAAAATCATAAATTTGTCAACCTAACACTTATTTAAAAGGTTAAGTTTTTTTAAGATTTGAAGTATTTTTTCAAGCAACAAACAATTTTAGTGCTTTCATTTTAGAAGGATTTATTACATTGAAATGGACCAATTAATGTAAACAAGATTCAAAGAAATTAAAATGAAGCATTAATTTAAAGTTCATTATAGCTTAAAAATCATAAATTTGTCAAGGCTAACATCTCATCTCTTCAAATAAATATCATAAGTTACACAAGAGTTCTTTTGTTATAAACATAGGGTAATGAAAGATTATGAAATTATATCTATAAGTGTAAGGGCTTGGTGCAACAGAGGATAAAAGTATACTTCACCCCTAGAATAATATTATGTCCATGCTAGTACATGTACTAATATTCACTCATCTGGCAAATATAGGCTAGTTTGTTAGTGACTTCATCCCTAAATGCCTTATCCATGCCTAGTATGGTCCATGTAAGGCTTATCATAGTACCCTGGGATTGGATCTATCCAATGTACTTTAATAGAGAAATCCTTAAAAATAATGTTCACAAAAAGCCAAGTCATCAGAAATTATCTCTTTTTTTTAACTATTATCCTAATAACAACAATCCCTGTTTATTTTGAGATAACCCCTTCCCCTCATTCAGTTTCTAGATAGAGATTCCATTCTTCATCTAAAGTATTCTCCACCGAGATCACAACTGATTACACCAGGTATCATGCAGATTTCGGGCACCTTGTCAAAAAAAATTTCTGTTTCTTACATTATGCAAATAAACGGCTCGACCCAGATTCTAATGCATGCATCTCATAGCGTACTTCTCCCTATGACACATTACCTCACATAATGAAATAAAGCCAAGGCCAAGGATGATGTTGCAGGCTTGATTTTTATCTTTCAGAATAGCTTCTTTTACTTTTAAAGATCTCCTAAATCACAGTTTTTTTTTAAATGTTTGGCACTAGATGTTGCTGAAATTGAACATGGTGACCTGTGACATGCCTTAAACACAGTGGGTACACACTCATTTGATTACATCTTCACTTAAGAAAAAGTAAAATTAAGAACATTTCAATCCTTAGCAAAAAATTGTTAAGGCAATCCACTGCTGCCAAGAACACATGTCAACTTGGAATAAGAGGCCCATGGGCCGCATTGCTCACCTGAGTAACTATGGCCATGCTGTTCCTTACCAGATTTCCCCCTTGTGATACCTATTGTGGCCACACCCTTCCCCCAGGGGACATGATTTGGACAATTTAGAATCTACACTACCCAAGGATGCTTCCATTTAAGTTTCAGCTTTTCTAGCCCAGTGGTTCTTTAGAAGATTTTTACTGATGTATTTTTATGTTAAATTTGGATTCCCTATCGTGGACCCGGCCTACCCCCCGGGGCCATGATTTTAACAATTTAGAATCTATACTTCCCCAGGATGCTTCCACATAAGTTTCAGCTTTTGTGGTCCAGTGGTTCTTGAGGAGAAGATTGTTCCTATATATTTCAATGTAAAACTTGGTTTCCCTATTGTGGCCCTGTCCTAACCCCAGGGGTCATGCTTTTAAAAATTTAGAATCTACACTACCCAAGGATGCTTCCACATAAATTTCTGCTTTTCTGGCACAGTGGTTCTTGAGAAGAAGTTTTTTAATGACCCCACCCTATTTTGTCTTTTCTTGATTATCTCCCCATGTAAGGGGATTTGGCCCTTCAGTTTAATAATTGAAACTCCCCTTCACCCAGCATTGCTTTGTACCAAGTTTGGTTAAAATTGGCCCAGTGGTTCTAGAGAAGAAGTTGACAATGTGAGAAGGTGACAAGATAGACGGACAAAGTGATCAGAAAAGCTCACTTGAGCTTTCAGCTCAGGTGAGCTAAAAACTGAACAGATGACCATATGATCTCTATATAAATATCTGATATATTCTTGGACAAAACTTTTCATTTCATTAAAGAATGAATCCTCTAAACACTGCAATCTCGCCCCTTTTGACATGCAGAATCTTACCCTTTTAAATAAGACAATTGTTATCTTATAGCTAAAGTCTACGAGTACAGTCTGTATAGATACTAATAAAGGATTGTTTAGGAAAGAGACTTTCAATATATACATGATATCGATTAAATAAAGTCGCATATTTTACTGTAAAACTTCGCCATTACGGCTATGTAGGTCATTGTAGAACAAGTATTTGAATGAGAAGGCGGGGCGTCTATCAAGCGTGTGATTTGTATGAATACATTAGAGTGTGTTCGAATTGTACTTAGTTTTATGATGAAGTGACACCTAAAACCTCTTATTTAGTGCTAGAGACCAACCAAATATAAGTACCCTTTTTTAATTTGTCAGGCTTAACTTCGTTTTTTTTTTCTGTTTAACTTACGAGTCATATTTGAAATGATTTATTAGAAATTCGTCAAATTATTTATATATAAAGAAACAATTATTTCGAATTTGTGAATAGAACATATAATGCAGGATATATACACTTTTTTCATACTTTAAAACTTCATTTTTATAGAGATAATAATTAATCCATTAAAGCTTATAATTAATACATTAAAGCTCATTACATTTACATGAATAACTATTTTATAGCATGTACATATATGATTTTGCGAAATTCGTGTGCTACACCAAATACGGTTGAAATATGATAATTATATCAACTTCACTCTGTGTATAAAAAATAAAATCGCAAGAAAGTGAAAATTAAACGTCAATATTATCGTTGCTGGATATAAAAAAAAAAATCAATGTTAGACAAGCGTACTTTGTACAGTCTAGCTGCAGGTCTGTAGCTCTCCGAAAAAAATATATTGATAGACCGGAGAGCTACAGTGCCACCCATTGAAAAAACTGTATATTTATTGCGCACAAAAAAGTGCGCTCGGTTCTCGATTTATTTCTCCATGTTTTTCAAACTGTAATCTCAAAATATTACTAACCGTGTGTTCCTAACATATTCTTTCGCTTTTTCCACAACCAAACATTCCTCATAATTGTTGTTAATAGTCCTCCTGACTCTGATATTGTAATCATCGAACATTTCGCTTATTTATACTGCCATTTTGGTTTCAAAGATAATTCGGTCCAATATGCTTCGTTCGGATGTCAACTACGAGAGTACTTGATAGAAGATAAAGGAATTTTTTGAAATCTTTCCTAATTTGCAATTGAGGTAAGAATTTGGAAGAATTAATTAAGAACCGAGCGCACTTTCTTGTGCGCAATAAATATACAGTTTTTTCAATGGGTGGCACTGTAGCTCTCCGGTCTATCAATATATTTTTTTCGGAGAGCTACAGACCTGCAGCTATGTACAGTCCAGATTGCATTGTTTAATTGAGATAAACAATAAACCATTTCAAAAAAATATTTACGCCCCTCATCATTCGATTTTTTGTTACTAATATTTAATTGTTGTTAGATTTTGTGCCGTTGTAAAAAGTTATAACATGTCGTCAGAAGTAACCCGGAATTTCCCTCTATTCAATTAGGGGTGCATGCATTTTGTGCAATGCGTTCGTCCAGTGACTTTTCATCCAATATATAAGCCTTATTAATGTCTCATACTTCAATTTCTTTTCCGTAAGGTTTCTTAAATTGGAAGTATGCTTTTGTAACAAATGGTTTATTTTCTAAAGATATGATAAATTAGTATTTTTTTCAAATAACGATCTATAAAATTAACGAAAAACTGAGAGAAAAATATTTAATATCTTCTAAGGTTTAATGAATGTTCCACTGATGTGATAAGTATACTTAGGAACAAATATACCCAAAGTATTTTTTTAATTCTATATTAATGAGATACAAGTAGTAAGTGCAAGGTTTATGCTACAAGCCTCCAATATATATTGATAAATACCAAAAAAAAAAATCAAACAAAATCAACTGAAATATCGTTATAATAACAAATAAATAAAAAAAAAATGTGAATATGTCCTGAATATACCGACATAAAAATTTTATCCCAGAGTACTTTTAAGTCTAATTATACCCATTTGAAAATGATTTGACCGTCGATAGCTCGCAACAGTGGACACGATGTTGTATTGATCTGCTCAAAGCATGAAAAGTGAATAGATTTGAGTCACGTGTTCAATGCTTTGTTATTCATGAGGTCAAAGGCGGATTGAATTTGTAAACAAGGTGCCTTTACTATAGGGACAGGTACCCGAGATTTTGCACCTTTTGGGAAAATAACATGTGAGCGCACGACTGTTTCAATTTCTTTCATGAATTAAAATGACAAGTATAACTCTTTACATTGACCGTATTTATTACAACTTGAAACATCAATGCGCTCATATAAAAAATGGGCTTGCAAAGTGGGGGTGTGGCCTAAAGTCTATGAGAAATAGATGTAAACAACGTACCCCCAAGGGCGGATTCAGGGGGGTTTGGGGGGGTTCGGGAAAACCCCCCCGCTCACTGATCTTTTTTTTTTACAAGTGTCATTTTGTCATTTTGTTGCATTGATAAGACTCTAATAAACATAAACCCTTTGTTTGTACAACTGTGAAATATACATCCAGTATGTAACAGGAAATCTCTTTCCGCTTGAATGCACACAATACACAGGTAATCAACAGAGAGAGTGCCTCAGAGATCGGGTAGTCTGTGCATCTAGTGAAGTCACAGGCACCTGAAGTATGGACAATAACCCCCCTTTTTTTATTATGAAAAAAAAATGCAATAGTGTGTAACACCTCGAAAATATAAAATTTCCCTGTCAAACGCATCTATATGTCGTTATATGCAAGCAGATTGTACTTTTTCTCACGTTTAAAGAATGGCCCTATTCGGTATAATAAAAATGTGTATTTTTATTATACCGAATAGGGCCATTCTTTAAACGTGAGAAAAAGTACAATCTGCTTGCATATAACGACATATAGATGCGTTTGACGGGGAAATTTTATATTTTCGAGGAATTATACACTCTTACATTTTATTTCAAGAAAAAAGGGGGGGGGGTATTGTCCATACTTCAGGTGCCTGTGGTGAAGTCACAAGATCACAGAACAATGTAGTTAGGTACCAACAACAGAAAACTGCATAGTTACGGTGCAGCTCAGTAATATTCTTTTGCTGATAAAATGCATGTTTTTTAAACTAAGAATAAAATATTATTCAGGGTTTTTTTTACCGTTTTAAAATTAAATTAATATATTTTTTTTACAAAACCAGGTTGGCCTAGCAAACCCCTCTAGTTTTGACAGATTCTCCAGTTTATGTAAATTTTTTCTTCAGTTAAGACAGTTTGAAATTTCATTAGTTGTACACGTGTGTTTATATTCCAAATCATATTGTCAGTATATACTCAAGTAAGTTGAAAAGCACAAGTTAGGGATTCTGAAAAGAATTCAATTTTTAATTTTTTTAGTGTTTAAAAATTTGCACATTAGTTGTATCTTGGAAGTCAGCTTGACATAGAACTAAATTAATTGTACATGTAGGTGCATTTAAAGTAAACTAAGACAACTTTAAGTCAACTGCTTGCATTCCTAAAATTGTCAGATTTAACATTTTTTTAAAGCAAAGTCTAAAGTCTTGTGTTAAAGTTAAATTAAATTGAAAACATTTTATTAAAAATTTGTGATGATCGGTCTTTAAAAAAGCTACAAAAAGTACTCCTAAAATGCTGGAAAATGCACCATTTAGAACCATTTAAAACAAAATTTTCTCGGGGGAGGCCCCCGAACCCCCACCTATGGGAGGGGGACACCCCCTCCCATGCCCTCCCCCTTCCGCCCTTTGGGCCTCAAAACCCCCCTACATGAACTTCTGGATCCGCCACTGTACCCCTGCTATATTAATCAGATAAATACTCAATTACAGTGCAAGGAAGTGAAAATTGAAAAAGAAATTTAAAAACTACAATGTTTGATGGAAAGATTGAGACAAAAATATGTAGAAAATGTTTAAATTTATTTTTTGTAAATTATCGGGGGGCCAAATGTGGACGTTTAAACGATTCATTCTTTATTAATCTAAAAATTTAATGTTATGCAGGAAAACTGACAATAAAGAATATCCTTTGAGTTGCAGCTTAATCGATTCTGACAAAATCCAGTTTACAGTAAAGGTGTCTGCTAATTTTTCTTATGTTGATTTGAACATATTTTATTGTAATATAATTACAAAGGGATTGGGCGCAAGTTCTGCAAACTTAAAACGCCCTTTCCCTAGAATGTTCTAATGTTCATGTCTAAATAACTAGGAAACCAACTAAAATTAAAAGAAGAACTCCAAAACTTCTACCAGTAGGAGAAAATGTTGTTCAAGTGAGAAGAATTCCTAAAGGTTTATAATTCTAATAATG
The DNA here is from genome assembly GCF_032062105.1 of Saccostrea cuccullata. Classification (NCBI taxonomy): domain Eukaryota; kingdom Metazoa; phylum Mollusca; class Bivalvia; order Ostreida; family Ostreidae; genus Saccostrea; species Saccostrea cuccullata. Next base: position 365,016 of record NW_026933711.1, on the reverse strand, counting down.
TTGCTCTAATAATATTAAGGTGTTATAATCCCTATTCAGAAACTGATTCATATCCTCAAGCAATAGAAAATGATACAAATAAGAATGCAATCAAACCAATAAAATCAATTATTTTTCCAGTGAATTATTTATTACAGTGTAAGTAAACCAGATGTATTTCTTTGTCACAATGCCCCTGAAAAATCACACATTTTACCTTTGACCACGAGTCAAAAGATCTGCTCTTGAACTTTGAACCTTTTTTGGCTCAAGTATTTTGAATAGTCCAAAAGTCTAATTTGTGGACAAGCTAGATGACACAATTTACCACACCAAGAACTATAAATACATGACTGTTAATTACTGTGACTATCTGAAAATACTATTATCAAGTAATTAATGACTATAAATTAAAATACAATAAGACAGTTTTTGGAATATGTATGAAGTCACATGCCTTAAATGAAGTAATACCTGTAATGCCGAGGGCAATGAATTAATTCCACAAAATCAGGTCAATAGGACAACCGAGCCAGGTAATGCAAGCCTTGGCCAAATGTCTCAAGATGGAACTAAAGTGCAAACAGTCATTATCTAATGCACAGGTTAGAGACAATAAAATGAAGCAGGATGTACAAAAGATATACGACAAATCCACAAGTAATTAGAACAATAAATCTTAAGTAATGAAAAACATTTAATCAACTGAATTTAAAGTCCCATAGTAGCCATCAATTTTTAGTATGAGTCCCAAAGACAATCTTTTTTTTTTAATTTCACATTAATTATAAATTTTGCTGACAGTTGGCAAATTCTGATCCAATATTTCATATTATCTTCCATTTTTTTTTAATCATCAGATGTACAGCTCATCACTATACATAATGGGGTGACTGTAATTCAACACAGTTTTTTTTCCATGTTGATTAATACGTAATATTGATATACACCTCTTCTGATTACTACTGGCTACAGCTTCAGTTAATTCCTTTCTCCACACAATTGTAATTCTAATATAAGAGGAAAAACATAAGTAATTAGAGATTACAGAGCTCATCTCAACAAATGTTGTCTTTAAGTAAGGCAAAGTCCCACACTAAATATATAATCTAGTAGTGTGCATCCCTAAATGCATCATCCATGCAAGTTTGGCTCATGAAGGTCTTAAAGTTGCTTGAGAATGGACCTGCTCCAGAAATGTCAACCTAGACACTTTCCTGGAAAATGTAGGTCAAATCCAGCATCTGAAGCAAGACTGAGATTCTATAGTTACTTTAGAATGAATCTGCTTAAAAACCTTAACTTGTTCACTCATCTGGAAAATGAAGGTCAGATCCAGCATCAGAAACAAGTGTGGTAGTGTACATCCTTTATAGATGTATAAAACATTGAAGTTTGGTCAATATAAGGCTTTTAGTTTTTTTGATAACAAAACCTAGTCCAAACCAGAAGTCTCTGTCGAGACTGTAGCTCTACTGGTTTGTACTTATCAAAAACCATTGCACTATTTTATGTATCTTTGTGTAGTCTACTTGTGTGCCAACTCATTTTGACATCAAACTAGAACTGTAGAAGGAGTAGCGTTTTAAAGGAATTTCACAGAAAATTCTATTTTTAGTAACCATGGCAACACAGTTCATCGAAATTAAAAACCGATGCACTATTCTATGTATCTTAGTGTAGTCTACTTGTGTGCCAAGTTATATTGAAATCAGACCAAAACTGTAGAAGGAGTAGCGTTTTTAAGGAATTTCACAGAAAATTCTATTTTTAGTAACCATGGCAACACCGTTCATCGAAATCAAAAACCATTGCACTATTCTATGTATCTTAGTGTAGTCTACTTGTGTGCCAAGTCATATTGAAATCAGACCAAAACTGTAGAAGGAGTACCGTTTTTAAGGAATTTCACAGAAAATTCTATTTTTAGTAACCATGGCAACACCGTTCATCGAAATTAAAAACCGATGCATTATTCTATGTATCTTAGTGTAGTCTACTTGTGTGCCAAGTTATATTGAAATCAGACCAAAACTGTAGAAGGAGTAGCGTTTTTAAGGAATTTCACAGAAAATTCTATTTTTAGTAACCATGGCAACACCGTTCATCGAAATTAAAAACCGATGCACTATTCTATGTATCTTAGTGTAGTCTACTTGTGTGCCAAGTTATATTGAAATCAGACCAAAGCTGTAGAAGGAGTAGTGTTTTTAAGGAATTTCACAGAAAATTCTATTTTTAGTAACCATGGCAACATCGTTCATTGAAATCAAAAACCGATGCACTATTCTTTGTATCTTAGTGTAGTCTACTTGTGTGCCAAGTTATATTGAAATCAGACTAAAATTGTAGGAGGAGTAGCGTTTTGAAAAATTGTTTACAGACAGACGGACAGACAGACAGACAGACAGACAGACGGACGGACGCCGGACGCATTACTATCGCATAAGCTCTTCTGGTCTCTGACCAGTAGAGCTAAAAACTTGAACCTGGTATTTCATTTAGAAAATTTAGGTCAAATCCAGCATCTGAAGCAAGCTTGGTAGTGTGCATCCGTAAATTTGTCATCCATGCAAGTTTGGTCAACATAAGTCTTGTAATTAGATAAGATAATTTTATTTTCCAATTTTGCGCCCAGAAGGCAAAAAAGTTTTTTTACAATGTAGTTATTCTTGAATGAACCTGCTCCCAAAACCTTAACTTGGTCACTCGTGTAGAAAATGATTGAAGGTCAGATCCAGCATACAAAACAAGCCTGGTACTATACATCTTTAGATGTATCACCCATGCAAGATCAGTCAATATATGCTGCTTTATTCACAAAAAAAAATTAACCTGCTCCATTTTTTCAAAGGACATCCTACAATATATTCTTCCAGAGGAATGAAGCTTGAAGTTGACAACCAACCCTAATGCTGAATTTTCTTCTGACTTGTGTATTGCATTGGATGCAAAATATTCTATACCCAAAACAAATAAAAATATTCCATCAGAATTATCCTCAACATAGGATAATGAGATGCATGCAATTGGCATAGTAAGTTCATATTTATAACTACAAGAAATTATACTGACTTGTGCAATGCAACCTTCGTAACTTGTGTGAGCCCTGCCAACAAAAAATAGTGTTGAGATCATAGATAATCTCTGACAGAACACACACTATGCTTACATAACCAGAAGTCTCTGTCGAGACTGTAGCTCTACTGGTTTGTACTTATCAAAAACCATTGCACTATTTTATGTATCTTTGTGTAGTCTACTTGTGTGCCAACTTATTTTGAAATCAGACCAAAACTGTAGAAGGAGTAGTGTTTTAAAGGAATTTCACAGAGAATTCTATTTTTAGTAACCATGGCAACACCGTTCACCGAAATCAAAAACCGATGCACTATTCTATGTATCTTAGTGTAGTCTACTTGTGTACCAAGTTATACTGAAATTAGACAAAAACTGTAGAAAGAGTAGCGTTTTTAAGGAATTTCACAGAAAATTCTATTTTTAATAACCATGGCAACACCGTTCATCGAAATTAAAAACCGATGCACTATTCTATGTATCTTAGTGTAGTCTACTTGTGTGCCCAGTTATATTGAAATCAGACCAAAACTGTAGAAGGAGTAGCATTTTAAAGGAATTTCATAGAAAATTCTATTTTTTGTAAGCATGGCAACACCGTTCATTGAAATCAAAAACCGATGCACTATTCTATGTATCTTAGTGTAGTCTACTTGTGTACCAAGTTATACTGAAATCAGACAAAAACTGTAGAAAGAGTAGCGTTTTTAAGGAATTTCACAGAAAATTCTATTTTTAGTAACCATGGCAACACCGTTCATCGAAATTAAAAACCGATGCACTATTCTATGTATCTTAGTGTAGTCTACTTGTGTGCCAAGTTATATTGAAATCAGACAAAAACTGTAGAAGGAGTAGCATTTTGAAGGAATTTCACAGAAAATTCTATTTTTAGTAACCATGGCAACACCGTTCATCGAAATCAAAAACCGATGCACATAATCTATGTATCTTAGTGTAGTCTACTTTTGTGCCAAGTTATATTGAAATCAGACAAAAACTGTAGAAGGAGTAGCGTTTTTAAGGAATTTCACAGAAAATTCTATTTTTAGTAACCATGGCAACACCGTTCATCGAAATCAAAAACCGATGCACTATTCTATGTATCTTAGTGTAGTCTACTTGTGTGCCAAGTTATATTGAAATCAGACCAAAACTGTAGAAGGAGTAGCGTTTTAAAGGAATTTCACAGAAAATTCTATTTTTAGTAACCATGGCAACACCGTTCATCGAAATCAAAAACCGATGCACTATTCTATGTATCTTAGTGTAGTCTACTTGTGTGCCAAGTTATATTGAAATCAGACAAAAACTGTAGAAGGAGTAGCGTTTTAAAGGAATTTCACAGAAAATTCTATTTTTAGTAACCATGGCAACACCGTTCATCGAAATCAAAAACCGATGCACTATTCTATGTATCTTAGTGTAGTCTACTTGTGTGCCAAGTAATATTGAAATCAGACTAAAGTTGTAGGAGGAGTAGCATTTTGAAAAATTGTTTACAGACAGACGGACAGACAGACGGACAGACAGACAGACAGACAGACAGACGGACGGACGCCGGACGCATTACTATCGCATAAGCTCTTCTGGTCTCTGACCAGTAGAGCTAAAAATACACTGTAAAAATATTATATCAGGGAAGATAGATGTGGATAATTCGTGAAAAAATAATGTTGATGGGGGGGGGGGGTTAGAGATAAGACTTAAGTAATTCTAAGATCACTGAGACAGGTAGATACCAATCAGTTTCCAATATTTTTTACAAAATGTGCATACAGGTTGCTTGATATTGCATTCACAAGAATCTTAGCCCATGGTCAAAAAAGTATACAATTTTTGGCATTTTAAAACAAGATGTGTTTGTGAAACACTATGCACCCAGCGGCAACAAAGTTCGAAAAAGCTATTTTTAGCATATAGGTTACAATCAAGGTCAGAAGGTCATTGGCCTTGTTGGCATTTGAAAGAACTTAATTAGTGGAGTAGGCATACCAAATATGAAGTCTATCTCTAATGGTTCACAAGTTATGGCGAAGGTTAAAGTTGACAACAGACAGACAAACAGACAGACAGGACAAAAACAATATGCACCCCCGATCTATCGATCTGGGCACCTAAAAAAATTGTATGCTTGCATAACAAAAAAAAAATGGTAGCAAAATAAATTCAAACCATTCAGATTATTTCTGTCTTATAAAATTTTATTGTTTATTAATAATTCTTTTAATATACATGTACCCTCTTTTGCACTGATTTATAGTTTTCATAAGTCTTCTTAAAGCTTAGATGAAAAAAAAGTTTGGCTTGAAGATTATCAAATCCTACCTTTTCAAAACTACACTGAAATCAACAGCAAAAAGAATTTCCTCTAAAATAAAGATCCCCTTATAACTCATCTCTTCCTGTATTATAAATAAATAGTTCCATCATATGACTTAACGTTGTAAGAAACATCACCCCCTTTATTTTTCACCCCATAGTAATGACCTGACCTGAACATTCTCATTCATCATAGTCTTTTCTTTACAGCCAAGTGCCAACAGTTTAGATAGCAATGACACTCTCTGGTGAAGTTAGCTGTATAATTAATAAAGAAAAATCTAACCGAGGTCATTGGTCACTTACATTGTAATGTAATCTACACTCATGATAGAGCTGCCACGCCCCCTTTCATGCAATGTATACTTTTGAACACTGACTTTAGGTAAGAATGTAATTAATCTAACGAGACATGGGCAAATCGTAATTGTCCATCAGTGTGTGCATGCAATTTTTAATTGTATATTTAATAGAGAGGTTAAAAATTAGTTTTTACATAAGAGAGGCAAAGTTATATTGTATCAACTTATTATTTAAAGAATAATTGTCAATTTTGTGTGTGCATAATTTATAACCCAAAACTAAAACATATGTGAAACTTCATACTTCATGTAAGACAAAGCCACCTCATAGATACAACAAATCATCAAATGACAATTCATAAGATAAGTCAATGCATAGAATGGACATCTCATGAATTTGACAATTTTACAATGCTCATCAAAAAAAAAAAATTCTTTGATAAGTTTTTCTGCTAATCCATGTTAACTTAGACAATATCTAAATCTAAGATTTTTCAAAGTTAAAACCTAAAACAATATATATGTCACGATTGTGACAATGATGCAGTTTGTTTTATATAGATTTCATGTTACCCTATACATTGATTTGATACTATGATTTGTAGATCGTATAAACGGTTAAATTTCGTCTTATTTGATTCACTGTACTTACACATATAGAAGAGAACGATCTATTATTATCATATTAACATCCTGGATTAATATCAGTATTGTAAAACGCTAGATTTGTTGTAAATATCGTTTCTGATTCTGAAACTTTATTTATAGAAAACCGCCATCATGTTGATTATTTTGTGGAATATCACGCCCGATTCTAATTGTAATTTCTCTGTACTAAGCATTTTTTATCGAAATCTAATACTTGGGGAATATTGTCATATTGTAGTAAATGTTTTACTTTATGATTGTCATATTTTTATATCGATTATCTATTGTAATTATTAAACATATTTTGACAATGATTATTGCCGGTGGCTGCCGGTGACTGCCGGTGATACCGGAGATCTGCCGGTCGTCCCTAGGGAAGCGCGTGGGTCTCCGGGGGGACTCTCCAGAGCGATATAAGCAGAGGATAAGAACTGCCGGGGGGACTCGGCATTTAGATTTTGAGGTTAGCGGTTGTTTATTTGATTCTTAGCATTTTTCATTAGGAATTTAGTAATTTTTTTGAATTAATTCATCAATTTTTCTTATAGTGAATACGGGTTAATCTCGTTTCACTATTAATTACTAGTATTTATCGTAGGACGTTTATATTGGGTTAATCTCGATATTGAACGATTAAATAATCTTGTTACGGTTTGACTGAAAGTGAGTCTTGAAGTCTTTCCGTGTAAATAATTGTTTATCTTTGATAGATTTTAGGAATTCAATCAATTTAAAGTGATAATCTAGTTGCATTTATTGGAATATTCAAGCAGGAATTAAGGCTAGGATTTGATATAGAAATTATAGAGATAAATTTCTTGCTTTAAATAGTTGGATAGATTTGTTCAGAAATACTTTGGTTATTCTAAGGTATTTCTATAGTATTTATTATTCACTATTCGGGTCATTCTCGTTTAGTGCGCCCCCCCCTTTTATCGTATTAACGTAATACGAAGGTTGTGTTAGTGTAGTATTTCATTGTGAATTTGGGTGATTCCCGACTTCCATTGAATTTTATTGTAATTGAATACTAATTAAAACATATTGTGACTTTTATTTATTGAATAAATTTGTAAACTTTAAATAAGGCTTATCATTTAACTTCCCCGTAGTTATTTACGAGTCCAAACACAGGTTATTCTTGTGTTATTATAAGAGATCTTTATTTACGGGTTATTCTCGGAAATAATCACAGTACTACATGGGTTATTCCCGTGTAGGCTTCTAAGGAGTACTTGTGTGTGAGATCCAAGCAGCTCAGGTCCGTTACATTTGGTGGCAGCGGTGGGATCTGCCAAGTACATCGGTGGATCCAGAGATACGTAACCCAGAACCAGTGTTGAGAAAAATCCATGCATAGGTACTATACCAGATCTAAGACTAGGATGGAGCCATCCGTTAATCCCGGACATACCAGAGGACAATCCACAGATGAGGAACTCCTCATAGATTTATCGCCGTCAGCGTTAAACAGATCACTCCGAGGGGAACAGAGCATGTCCAACAATGACAACTCTACAGAGGATGAAGATGACTCAGATACTCAGGCTAGAATATCAACGCCTATTAGAAAAATAAGAAGATCCAAAAGGACTGTACGTCAGCAAAGGGAGATAATCCCTACAGACACAGAACTGTCAGAACCAGTTACACAGTCATCACAGAATAATTCTATCACAGACCCTTTGAAGATAATGATGGAACAGATGGCCCAGACAATGAAAGCCATGCAGAATATGATGGAAGCAACTACTCAAACTCTCAGACAAGTAAGCAACCAGACAGTGAAAGTCATGCAGGATATGATGGAAGTGACTACCCGAAATCTCGGACAAGTGAACAGCCAAACAACAAACAACAAGCTGAAACCTAGAATTTCGAGAATCAATTCAAACAACAACAAATCAGAGACAGAAACTAAGGAAAGCAATCATGAGGAATCAAATGAAGATTCAGAACAGTCTGAAAAGGAGCAATCTGTCAATTCAATTGCCACAAGGGATTTGTTCGAGTCGAAGAAGTCAGATAGCCACAAGCTTGACTGTAAGCTTCCGCCTTACACAGGTTCCGAGAAATGGAGAGTTTGGCTGAATCGCTTCGAGTCTGTAGCCGAGTTGGCCGAGTGGACTGCTAAAGAGAAGTTACAACAGATATTACCAAGAATACAGGGAATTGCAGCTGATTTTGTTTTTGGTCAGCTGAAGAAGGAGATTATAGGGAACTATGAGACTTTAGTCGCAGAAATAGAATCCAGATTTGGAACACTGGAAAATAAGAGAGTGTACAAAACTCAATTCAACAACAAAAGGCAAAGAAAAGATGAAAGTCTTGAAGAGTATGCTGCTGACATTAAGCGTCTTTATGACTGGGCTCACCCAAGTAGAGATGCCAGCACCAGACAGGAAGACCTGATTTCAAAATTTTTGCAAGGTTTATGGGATTCAAAGGCACGGCAGTACATTGAATTACACAAAGAACCATCAACAATTGAAGAGGCAGTACAGCAGGTAGCTGCTTATATGTCAGTCACCTCCAATATGACCACAAATGAAGAGAGACACCCTATTAGACAGACTAAGAATTATGGAAAGGGAGACAATTGCTATGCTGAGAAGAGAAATGCAAATCCCGTGAAGATGACGAAAGGGAATTGCTTTATTTGCAGCATGCCCGGACATTATGCCAGAGAGTGTCCGGATAGAAATTTTCGCAGGACAGAGAAATCACAGTACAGGAAAACTCCTGAGAAAACTATGTCATCATCTCTACCAAGTAAAGATGACCAGCCAGAGACAAACCAAAGCCAAGCTACAAGTACCATGTCACCTGATGCATCAGAATTTCAACCAAGTCAACAATCAACATGGAATGGAGACTTAGATAATGATTGCAGAGACAAAATGGAGAAGCCGTTAAACTAGAAGGGGTCAGCTCCGGAGGCCAAGAGACGACCCAAAATAACAAAGGCCAAAATGACTGTAAAATTTTAACTGAACCTATTTTAAGTGGAAATTTAGATGAGTCGGGGGAGAAAATTGAAAACCAGGGGAAATTCCAGCCTTGCGTCAGGGACGTTTCAAGGGAAGAGGAACTGTGTACTCAGAGGGAGTACATTAGGAGACAGCTCCTCAAGGCGGATGGAATTTACGTTCAGGGAACGATTCAAGGGATAAAAGTGGAGTTCACAGCAGACACAGGGGCTGCAAGAACTATCTTATCCGACAAAATATTTTGGAGACTCCCCGGGAACAAAAGACCAGAGCTAAAGGAATCTTCAAGCCTTGTAGCGGTCAATGGAGACCCACTTCAAGTCTTAGGGAAGGCTGAATTTGCAGTGCAGTTAGGAAATCTAGAATTTCAAAGGGAGATAACTGTTGCGGGAATAGAAGATGAATGCCTCTTAGGTACGGACATCTTGTTGGACAGTCAATTTGGGCCTGCAGTTATCAATTTGAATGACAGCTTTATTGCCATGAATGGCTGTAAAATACCTTTCACAAAAGTGAGTCGGATTCAAGATGGTGCTGGAAAATCTGCGTACAAGACCTTTGACAATGGCTAGCAGACCAGCGTTGAAGTCTTCAGTAAAGAAATTTAGTTAGAATGTGGTGTAAGTATGGTCAGAGTTTAGGTATATGCATTTTTTAAATTTTGTTTTTATTGATGTATATTAAAAGAAAAATTTCTAACAATTGAAGTATGTTAGGATTGGGAAACTGAGGAAATTATATGACTTTGTCTAGTGTACATTTTTTAATGTTAATTTATTATTGATGGAGAAATGTATTGAATGTATATAGACATGTATTGTTGGTTTTTTTTAATCTTAAGATTTTGGTGAGGACACCAAAGTTTTAAGAGGGGGAAAATGTCACGATTGTGACAATGATGCCGATTGTTTTATATAGGATTCGTGCTACCCTGTTTGTATTTGATACTTTCCCCCCATTTGTTGATCGCATAATCGGTTACATTTCTTATTATTGATTCACTGTACTTACGTTTCTAGAAGAACATGATCTTATGATTCTAATTTTATTATCCTGGATTAATATCAGTATTGTAATAAGCTGAATTAGTTGTAATTATCGTTTCTGATTCTGAAACTTTATTTATAGAAACCGCCATCATGATGATTATTTTGTGGAATATCACGCCCGATTTTAAATGTAATTTCCCTGTACTAAGCATTTTTATCGAAATCTAATACTTAGGGGATATTATCATTTTGTATAAATGGTTTACATTATGGTTGTCATATTTTTATGCCGATTATTTATTGTTATTGTTAAACGTTATTTGACAATGATTATTGCCGGTGACTGCCGGTGACTGCCGGTGGTACCGGAGATCTGCCGGTCGTCCCTAGGGAAGCGCGTGGGTCTCCGGGGGGACTGTCGAGAGCTATATAAGCAGAGGATAAGAACTGCAGGGGGACTCGGCATTTAGATTTTGAGGTTAGCGGTTGTTTATTTGATTCTTAGCATTTTTCATTAGGAATTTAGTAATTTTTGAATTAATTCATCAATTTTTCTTATAGTGAATACGGGTTAATCTCGTTTCACTATTAATTACTAGTATTTATCGTAGGACGTTTATATTGGGTTAATCTCGATATTAAACGATTAAATAATTTTGTTACGGTTTGACTGAAAGTGAGTCTTGAAGTCTTTCCGTGTAAATAATTGTTTATCTTTGATAGATTTTAATTCAATCAATTTAAAGTGATAATCTAGTTACGTTTATTGGAATATTCAAGCAGGAATTAAGGCTAGGATTTGATATAGAAATTATAGAGATAAATTTCTTGCTTTAAATAGCTTTTATAGATTGTGTAGATTCTTTCAGAAATACTTTGGTTATTCTAAGGTATTTCTATAGTATTTATTACTCACTATTCGGGTCATTCTCGTTTAGTGCGCCCCCCCCCCCTTTATCGTATTAACGTAATACGAAGGTTGTGTTAGTGTAGTAATTCATTGTGAATTTGGGTGATTCCCGACTTCCATTGAATTTTATTGTAATTGAATATTAATTAAAACATATTGTGACTTTTATTTATTGAATAAATTTGTAAACTTTAAATAAGGCTTATCATTTAACTTCCCCGTAGTTATTTACGAGTCCAAACACAGGTTATTCTTGTGTTATTATAGGAGATCTTTATTTGCGGGTTATTCTCGGAAATAATCACAGTACTACATGGGTTATTCCCGTGTAGGCTTCTAAGGAGTATCTGTGCGTGAGATCCAAACAGCTCAGGTCCGTTAAATGTCACGATTGTGACAATGATGCAGTTTGTTTTATATAGATTTCATGTTACCCTATACATTGATTTGATACCATGATTTGTAGATCGCATAATGGTTAAATTTCTTATTATGATTCACTGTACTTACATATATAGAAGAGAACGATCTTTTATTATAATTTTATTATCCTGGATTAATATCAGTATTGTAATACGCTAGATTTGTTGTAAATATCGTTTCTAACTCTGTAACTTTATTTATAGATACCGCCATCATGTTGATTATTTAGTGGAATATCACACCCGATTCTAATTGTAATTTCTCTGTACTAAGCATTTTTATCGAAATCTAATACTTAGGGAATATTGTCATATTGTATAAATGTTTTACATTATGATTGTCATATTTTTATATCGATTATCTATTGTAATTATTAAACATATTTTGACAATGATTATTGCCGGTGGCTGCCGGTGACTGCCGGTGATACCGGAGATCTGCCGGTCGTCCCTAGGGAAGCGCGTGGGTCTCCGGGGGGACTCTCCAGAGCGATATAAGCAGAGGATAAGAACTGCCGGTGGGACTCGGCATTTAGATTTTGAGGTTAGCGGTTGTTTATTTGATTCTTAGCATTTTTCATTAGGAATTTAGTAATTTTTTTGAATTAATTCATCAATTTTTCTTATAGTGAATACGGGTTAATCTCGTTTCACTATTAATTACTAGTATTTATCGTAGGACGTTTATATTGGGTTAATCTCGATATTGAACGATTAAATAATCTTGTTACGGTTTGACTGAAAGTGAGTCTTGAAGTCTTTCCGTGTAAATAATTGTTTATCTTTGATAGATTTTAGGAATTCAATCAATTTAAAGTGATAATCTAGTTGCATTTATTGGAATATTCAAGCAGGAATTAAGGCTAGGATTTGATATAGAAATTATAGAGATAAATTTCTTGCTTTAAATAGTTGGATAGATTCGTTCAGAAATACTTTGGTTATTCTAAGGTATTTCTATAGTATTTATTATTCACTATTCGGGTCATTCTCGTTTAGTGCGCCCCCCCCTTTTATCGTATTAACGTAATACGAAGGTTGTGTTAGTGTAGTATTTCATTGTGAATTTGGGTGATTCCCGACTTCCATTGAATTTTATTGTAATTGAATACTAATTAAAACATATTGTGACTTTTATTTATTGAATAAATTTGTAAACTTTAAATAAGGCTTATCATTTAACTTCCCCGTAGTTATTTACGAGTCCAAACACAGGTTATTCTTGTGTTATTATAAGAGATCTTTATTTACGGGTTATTCTCGGAAATAATCACAGTACTACATGGGTTATTCCCGTGTAGGCTTCTAAGGAGTACTTGTGTGTGAGATCCAAGCAGCTCAGGTCCGTTACATATACATGTATATGTTTAAGCAAGCAACTACATGTACACAAAGTTAGTAGAGAATTCTTTATCATCAAGTAATAACTATCAGTCTGTATTACAAAATGTACTCCTATAAATATTATTTCATATCAAATGTATTAAAATTCTGACAACTTATTTTCACCCAAGAGTAAGAACTTGTTGATGGTCTTCAACAATTGGAAATTGCTAATTCATTCGAAGTGATATCATTCTAATAATTTTTAACACTAAAAGTTCTCCAATCTCGTAAAATTGTCATAAGAAACTCGTTTCTATGAACAAGATGCCATCAAATGGATTAAATCTGCATACATTACCTTTTGCAGTGACTAAAAATTCAACTTCCAAACATTAATTAACAAGAATTGGGAGTATTTTGTGCAATGACCTAGCTCCCGTGATAAGTAATAAATGTTCTGGATGGAGAGAGAATTGGTGTCATTGGCTGCTTGGCTTGTCAGAGAGACGTCCCGTTTCCAGACTATCTATGCATGACAGATAAACCATATGGATAAGTGGTTTATTTGATTTTTTATTCTACTTCTTTCTGTGAGAAAGACTTGGCCAATAAGAAGTATGCAAAACGTTTACTTATATTTTTTTTCAAGTTTTTGACATGATAATGACAGCTTGAAAACTTCATGTGGCCAATGACCCAAGAAGGAAAAATAATAACCAAACCAAATATCCAATTAGCCATGTCTGTCAGTTACAAGAAAATTTTACATACGCTTTTTCAAGATAGAAGATAAAGTTTAATACAAGCCAGTAACCTAACCTATCTCCAGTCCCGCTGGAATAAAGCATACCAGTTCACAAGATAGGGAAGAAAGCCAATTTGTGCTGGTTTGCTAAAAAAAATCTGATTTACAAGTAATTGGAAGCACTATACATGTGAAATTTTTGCAAAATATGATATTTTTTAGGGTCTGCTAATTTTTTCAATCTGATATTTTTCCAGATTATTACCAAGTTTTAAGAATAAACTGATTTAAAAGAGGAGAAATGATATTTATAGATCTGAACATGCTGGCAGCATTACGTAGCCTAATTTTTTCCCAGTGTCATAACAGAGAAAATATTCGAGAAAGCTCATCTGTGAGCCATATGTGCACTTTTGTCAGTGAAACAAAATCAAATTTGGAACAACATGCAAATTGAATTTCCTTACGATAATCTAACACATGTCAGGAGATGTAGTAATTTTCAAACTTGAGCAGAAAACTATAAAAAAATATCTTGCTGCACTCTGTTCTGAAATAAAACAAAATGTAAATGACTGTATCCATAACTACCTTCTAATCCGAGGCATTGTAGAATAGCTCGTCTATCAGGCAAGTAAAATCCAAGGCTTATATGCTCCTCTGCATCAAATTCCTCCGAATTATCCACGGATTTCTCAACCTTCGACTTCTCTGAAACAGAAAGTAAACAATGTATACATTTCACACCTGGCTAACTCCTGTCTTAATCTCACCTACAAAACATAAACCACTCACTATGGATGTACAGAACTTGTCAATCATTCCATCTTATCACATCCATCAAAAGCATGTCATGCGATGCCTTCTAACACAAGATAACCCTAGTAACTATCTCACATAGAGAAAAATCTCTACCGATCTTCCTGTGCCTGAAATATATGCATCCCACTCACCAATACCTGTTGATGTTAATTTGTATTCAATTAATGATACAGAACACAGCAAGGTTGAGTGATTTAAATAAGTGTGTCATTATTTCAGTTTAACAGCAGATTACCAAACAAAAAATTAAAGACCTTTCTTTTTCCAAGAGGGTTAGAAAATATATTGATAAATTTGAAGATTTGGTGATACTATGAAATCATTAATTTCCATGGGGGTTAATTTTCGTTGTTTTCAAGGAATGGAGAGATCCGACCCTTAAATTCATGACCACCACGAAATGTCAAATTTAATACGCATTATTACTCAACACTTCTTCTACCACGAAATCAAATCCTCACTAACCAATATTTCTTAAACCTTGAAAAATTGACCCCACGAAAGTATGTGATTTTACAGTATTGGGTCATTGATATTTTTCCCTTATTTTCTAACAGTTAAGATAGCATCTTTATTTTGCAGGGAACAAAAATTTCCATGTAGAAATACATGAGATTATTCTAGGAGACAACATACATGTATACATAAGGTCTAAGAATTACTGTAAAATCACTTAATATTTTCATGGGGCTCAAATTTTTGTGGTTTTCAAAGAACAAAATATTAAATTGGTTCTTGAGAATTACCTATCATGGTTAAGGAAGTGCTAATTGTTATTTTTTACATACAATATTTGCAGTAACTTGAATTGATGGTTCTAATTGTTATTTTTTACATACAAAATTTGCAGTAACTTGAATTGATGGTTCTCTTCATACCACAAAAATAATGAAATTAACCCCTACAAAATTAGCAATTTCACAGTAGGCAGCAGTCTTGTATTGTTCATTATTGTGCTGGTGACTTATTAGGCATCTGTTTACTGAGAAAGAATACATAAGTCAGAGCAAGAACAACTTAAATAACAGAGTGAACAGGGAAGGAATAAACCCATTTTTTCTGGGTTTATTTTTGGTGAAACTCTGAAAGCTCTCACAAATTCAAACCTCCCACAAAAAGTTAAATGTTCATTCTGCAGCATGATTTTTTTTAAGGACACCACTTAGAATTTTATTGAATTACTGGCCCCAGGGATAGAAATGTCTGTTAAAATCAGGAAAGTAGCAATACTCTGAGGTGACACATAAGGACATTCTCATATGGTACAGATTAAGATTAGCCACAGTTTTACTTATATTTTAACCCCCTTGTTTATCCAGGATTGCCCTTTTCTAAAAACCTCTACTACATGTTCTGATGCCATTTAAGTTTGACATTTTTTATTGGCTCAGGTAGGATCCCCTGATTCCTTTATAGCCAACGGTAGGACTGACTGCTCAAGGGATATAACCATATCTTCTGGATGTTTCTGAAGTCATCTTCAGATATCCTGGATGAACTGGATTCATAGGTTGTCAGGTATTAAAAACATTTTCAAAAAATGATAAATTGAAATTTTACAATTTTGACGACATGCATCTCCTATCTTTTCAAACAGATCTCAATATATTACTTTTGCTTATATTTAAATGAGTCTACATTTAAGGGTCATAATGTTAAGACCAATTGTTACAGAAACTAATGCACTTTGCTTCAAAATGTCACAAACAAGAGGCTCATGGGCCACAAAGTTCACCTGAGTAACTAAAGGTCGTTCTATATTTCCTCTGCAGATTAGGTCTAATCCTGCTTAAATCTACACTATCTGAGGAAAATTTCCCATTATGGAGCCTTCAGCTCGGGTGAGCTAAAAATAAAGCAGATGTTCCTTTTTAGTGATAATGATTTAGAGCATTAAAAAATCATCTGATAATGATCTATAAAAATTTACTGAATCTTGGTTATGACACAAAATGTACTCTTGCTTTAACTAGGATATTCTGAGTGGGAGTTTACATAGACTAGGGACTTTATAAATGAAAATCTAATATCAAAATAAAAAAAAAATTTAATGCATTTCTTAATACAATATCAATCCATCAGAACAAAAACTGAAGACACTAAAATAGAAACTACAATAAAGCTGGCTTTACCATTCAAATTGGTTAATGGGAATGGAATTTACCTTCATGCTGGGTATTTGAGTGGAGAAGGGAAAAATCTTTTATCAGTAATTTCTCCTTAGTGCCTCTTTCCTACAACAATTTTCAGCTAGAAATCGTTGCTCTGTTGTCTTAATTGTCTGTATATCTGTTCCTTAATCATTCCTTATTTCATTAAACCTCTGACAGCGAGCCCTAAGAGAGCCTCGACAAGAATATACCAAGGTGGGTTTTGTTCTTTTTTTTTTTTGGTGGCAGCTGAAACATGTTTTTTTTTTCTATAGATAAAGGCGATGCTAAACTAAAGAATTAAACAGTCAGAGACTTGTACGAAGTCCCCATTTTATTTTTCTTTTAGAAAACATTATCAATATCCATTTAAGATTTTGATTCTAAGCTAAGAAAAATGCAATAGCATGTTTATAAAAAGCTATCCTACAGACTTATGGGCCACAATGCTCACCTGAGTCACTTTAGCCCTCTTGTTATTCATCAGCATATATGCCAATGTAAACTTTTAAACAGAACTTGTGGCCATCTGAATGAAATAAACTCAAGTTGTAAAAATTAAATAAAAAAAGGCCCATGAGCCTAAATGCTCACCTAAGTACAGTGTTTTCAATAAGAGCCGGCAACCGGCAAAATTAACCGCCTGTACGAGTAATTTTGCCGGCTATGAATTCTCTGTCATTAGGATTTTGCCGGTGTGCTGATACCCGAAATCCATAGATTTTATCGCAACTATTTCCATGATCTAGAGTAGCTTCCCTTGAGTGCGCTCTTTTTTCAAGAAAGTTTGATTAGATCGATAGTGTCAGGTAATGGCGTCGCGGACAACGAATATTTGAGCGAAGTCATGGAGAAATGTGCTCCTGCTGTAACACATGCGGTTGAGATAACATACATTAAGAGGCATAAAGAATGGTCCATTCTGAAAAGATTTGTTTGTGTTTTATAATTTTCGATTGAAAATTGATCATGTATCCATTCTAATTCTTACAGAATTTCCGCAAACTGAAAATCGCAAATGTTAAGCTGACATAATAATTACAAATAAAAGTCTTAATATTTTAATCATGACTCAGACATAGAAATTCTTAACACCAAGTGTTTAAAAAATCTAAAATTTTCAAACAAATCATTTTTTGAGTTTTGAATAAAAGTCCTGACCAATTTATATGAAAGGGACTAAATATGTAGAATTTTAAATATAATATTCTACCACAGACAATTGTCTGTACTAGAATTTCCTACTTAAGTTGTATATATGTTTTTATAGACACTTAGTTTTCAGAAGAATAAAACCCAGTATGTCACAAATCTTGTCAAACAAACCTGTAAAAAGGTAAAAAAAAAAATTCTAATTGGCTTTCTTGGGTAAAATTTGATAATATATTGTGGCAAGAATGTGGAAAAATTATTACTTTTTTAATGGGCTGAGAGGTAAGAAAAATGAGTCAAAAATGCTGATTTTCGTTTTCGGCCGTGGGGCTTTGCCCCCCCTGGGCCCCCTACCAGGGCTCTGCCCTAGACCCGTTGGGGGCCCAAGGCGGCCCCCAGACCCCTCGCCGAGACTGGTTTCCTGCTATTCCATCTATTTTTCCTTCTATTGAAAATCTTATTGAAAACACTGAAGTAACTATGTCCCATCTTTTTCTTCATCAGCGACTCATTTTCCTATATATTCCTGTGTAAAATTTTGATCACCCATTGTAGACTGATCCTACTCCTGAGGTCAATTATGATTTGAACAAACCTGAATCTACACTATGCAAGAATGCTTCCTTATAAATATGATTAATGAAGGCTTTCCTGTTTTTAAAAGATTTTAAAGATTTCTGTATGTACATGTAGTACTATTCCCAATTGTGGTCAGACCCTTCCTTTGGGGTGGGGGGTCATGCTTTTAACAAACTTGAATATACATTTCATGTGGATGCTAAATATCACATCATAATTTTGCTGTTCCTGGAAAAAAAGAAAGGTTTTTCTTATGTTTTTTTTTTTACAATAATTGGTTGCCCAATTTGGCCCCACCATGTCCCTGGGGCTTTTTTTTTTTTTAACGAATACTGTCAGTGGATATTTCTATATCAATATAACTGACCAAGGCACACAAAACTTTTCACATAAAGGACCAACCCTATCCCCAGTTTCTTTTTTAAACAAGATTTAAAGAAACTTATATAGATCTACACTACACTATCTGGGGATGCTGATACAATGTATATACATATTGCTAAACATTTGTTTTGCTCATAGTGGACCCATCCTATCCCTTTGGGGAGGGGGTGTCATGATTTAAATAAATTTGAATCTACACTATATCAGGAAGCTTTCAATTATAACAGTTTTATCCCTTCTGGCCCAATGGTTCTTGAGAAGATTTTTAAATGACCCAACCCAAAATTTTTCACTATTTCTTAACTATCTTAGACTTCCTTTTACCTAAGGAACTTTATGCCAAGTTTGGTTGAAAAAGACCCATTAAATCTAAAGAGGAAGAAACTGTAAAAAAAAAAAAAAATAGGACAACAACAATGAAAATGGCAATGGACAATGGCTCAGATGAGATAATTAAAAACATTTTTTTTTTCAAAATGCTTTAATTAAAAGTTTGGGAAAAAATCAGTATATCTAGTTAATTTGATCACAAGGAAAACCTCAGTGTCATAGAGTTCAAAATCATTAGCCTGAATTTTCAATGTGTACATGAAAAGACATCTTACAGCAATATTTATAACATTATTCTAATCACACTATATCGCATTGAGTGCAAGATAAAAAGGAAATTTTTTTATCAAGCAGCACCCTTCTTTTTTGGTTCAGGATAGCTGTTTTGTTTGTCTAGTAGATTAATCATGTGGGATATTTTTTTCTCACCCAGTTTGTGTGTGGGCTTGTAACAAGTTGAGTTTATTATACCATTTTCAAGACCTGCATACCCTTTGTCATTTATTTTAAGAGAAGTTTTCTATCAGAATTGTGTTAATAGTTTTCAAACTCTTTGATTTATTTTTCTGCCCCCCTCCCCCCTCATGACTCTGAAATAGTACTTAAAAACTTCACATATTTGATATTTTCAAAATAATAAATAAGTACCAAGAGTTTTCCTTAACAAAAGTCTGTATTAAGAAATGTAATAATTTCTTTTTTTCAATACATGTATCAGAACTGATCTTAAGAAATACAAGATTACAGAGAGGGTAAACTTTTGTTCATTTACATAATTTCATTTGTTCAGGACTCAAGGCATCACGCTACTTTGCACATTGACAGTGTTTAGGGGTTAGTATTGATATACTTTGTTTCCTGTATTTACAGTGTTTATGGTATTAGTGTTAACATGTTATATTTTGTGGTTTTTAACGCTATTGGCGTTGTTTTACCTATTTTTAGCTCACCCTAGCTGAAAGCTTAAGTGAGATTTTCTGATAGCATTCTGTCTGTTGTCTGTCTGTTTGTCCATCCGTCTGAATGTGGTGTATAACTGTGCCTTTGGGTGTGCTGAACAACTCTGTGATTGTGAATGTGGTTAAAGACTATGATTGTAAATGTGGTAAAATACTCTGACTATAAGTGACATGGTAAATGAATCTGACTGTGAATGTGCTGAACAACTCTGTGAATGTGGTTAAAGACTATGATTGTAAATGTGGTAAAATACTCTGACTATAAATCCAGTAAATGAATCAGAATGTGAATATCTAGAATACCATAAATATGTTGAGGTGAGAAATAAGAGGCACAATAAAATGAAGGTATTTTCAATGCATGGATCTGTAGCTCTCTGTATTTTCTGATGAAATTTCCTCTACAAAAGAGCTACAGTTTTGCAGCTACTTCTACTACTAGTACTAGTGTAGAACCTATTACTTGCCATAAAAGATACAAGATCCCTCAGTGCTAATCATCCCATTACTTTTCTCAGTATGGAATAATTTTTTACCAAGGAACATTGTGCTAATGGGTAATATATTTTTTGTACTGATTCTGTGAAATTGATTTAGCAGAATAACAAGCAACTAATTTAATCAAAGCTATAAAATAGGACAAGAGCAGAAATTATCTCAGGAGATTGATTTTGTTTTTACAACTTACCGTAAATAGTTTGTGTCAGTACAACAATGTCGTGTAATACCAACTCCTTCCCGCGATTCTCGTGACGACCACACAATGGAAATAGTGATTTTGGTTTGGATAACCTTTTCTTTTTTACATCTTTTGTAGGAAAGTCTGAAAATAAAATTTTAACATGAACTAATTAGAATTTGAAGCTTTATTGCAAACTGAACCTGTATATTGAGCAAGGCCACCCCTCCAGAGATACTGAATGATTCTGAACAAATTCAGTTATACACTGTGTCTTTAAAAACATGGTTATAAATTCTAAGTTTGAGGGGAAGCAGTACTAAGAATTCTAATTAAATTCTTCCTCAATAAGAGCTTTCATCTTAACTCTTAGGATACTGTTGAAACAAATAATTCCCCTATCAATAATTGATGACAATGTACATAATCAAAGAGACTACGGTAATTCTTGGTGATATGAATTTGAAAAATCTGCAAATTCACATTTTACTAACACCATAGAGAATGATGTGAGTTGGAGTATAAAACATCCTCCATCCCTCCCCCTCCCCCAATAAAATAATCTACCTTTAAACAAAGCCACGAATTAATAGAAAAGGAAAGCACCTTTTGAAAATCACTGACTGTGTGTCCTACAAGGTTTCAAAATAATATTGCAGGAATAAGTATGAACTTCAGTGCAGGCATTTCAACAGTTATTTGCAAAGTGTTTTTCAGTTTATAAGCAAAGAACCCTATATATAAGTTCCATCTACTTGATCAATACTCAGGGCTCACCACAGATGTAAACAGTCAGCAAGGGATGTTTACCCCTCCTAGACCCCTGATCCCACCTCTGGAACTTCCAGGAGTCTGTGTTTCATGCTGGCTCCCTTAACATTTTTGTATTGTTTATAGGTTTTTGAGATCAATCACTTTTCATTTAGGGAATACCGTATAAGTGGAAATTTCAGCAAGATGCAAATTTAGCGATTTGTCCTTAAAAATTGGTATTTTATTTTTAGCGGGATGTAATTTTAGCGATTTTAAAAAGCTTACTAAAGAGGCTATTACAAATAAAGCGCAGTTAATTTTTAGCGATATTCAATTTCAGCGTTCTTGGCACCCTCGCTAATAATGCCAAAATTTGATCCTCACTAAAATTCTGCTGATACGGTAACTATCTTCTAATTTGGTATTTGCGACTGATAATGCTGATTTAACAGTACCAAATCAGAAGATAGTTATTTGTTGTTTGCTGTTTATGTCTTATTTTGTTGAGTTTCATTATATGAAATATGTCACAGAGCACTGTGTTTTTGCTTCGCTCTCTTATGATGTCACAATGAAAAGCTTTCACTCTCGTTAATGCTCATTTTACTGCTTCAAACAAAGTGCATTAGCCAATGAAAACTTGTTTTACAAACCACTGTTTTACAAACCATTTGCATTAGAATTAATCTTCACCCTTTACATGTAAAAATTTAAACCCCATTAGTGCCACCCTCTAGACCTGAAGATCTCAATTTGAAGAAAAAATCAAATTCAATCTTAACTAACTTTTATTCGTTTGTGAGAAATAACTACGAGTCCCGCGACCTACTTTTACTCACAACTATTAATCGCCCGAAACCATTCATTTTGCTAAGCATTTGTAGAGAATGCAAATAAAAGATGACACGAATAATAGTTGGTTTACAGTAACTTTTTCCCAGCTGTTCTTGAAAAGAAGATTAAATATGTCTTATCATATAAACTTTCACCTTGGCTGCCTCATCCATACCTTAAGGGTCATAATATGAAAAGGTGATTTTATTTTTTTACATATTCTAAGTAAAAATCTGACCTCCTATCAAGCCCCCACCTTATCCCTGGGGGCATATTTTTTTAATGAGTGATACTACACTTCACAGGCCCTACTGTCCTAAGGAGAAAATATTTCAAAATATATATATCAAATCTGTGCGATATATATTTTCTGCGCCAAACCCCGATGGTCTGCGCCAACTGATGGCTATCCTATGGTCACGCCAAAGTCCGATGGTTGGTTTCCTATGAGACGCACGACGTAAAGTGCGATAATTGGTGCGGATGAACAAACGTTTATGACGTCACAATAATCTGACGTCAATCATTGACACCGTTGTCCTGCATTCGAAAGCCATCATTTCTGAATTTGAACTTTAGTACAATTTCATTGATTATGCGTATTGCTTGCACCTCCCAGAGATATTAGGGTTACTGATATTAGGGTTTACACCACTCGATTGATTAGGGTTAGTCCTTGCATTGCACAACCTATAACTTTTTTCTTGCACCCATCCAGATATCTCATTTTCGCTCTTATGAGAGATAAGGGTTGGTTTTCGCATTTATTTATATATACTTGTTTTTAAGACCTATGGCGTGTCATTGAGGTTTGGTGCAGAGGTACTATGACATTTCACCATTTACACCATCGGGGTTTGGCGCATAACATCGGACTTTGGAAGCACTTTGATCTTATATCCATCATTTGAATAATTTGTTGAATTGACACTAACTTGGGATGCCAGCCTTTAAATATGACTGATAATAGTTTATTCGGAATATAACTTTTTTCTGATTGCTCTTAACTTTTAATTTCACATGCATTTGAAGTTTTAATTTCACTGTAATCAAACAAAGCCCTTCATTTTTCAATATAAAAGGTGAGCATTGTAGATCATGGACCTCTTGTTATTCAAAACTTACAGTCAACATTAAACTGCACAGTATCTAACAAAATATTTTATAATTGAGCATAAAGATGTCACTTTTATCGACATTATCAGCAGACTTGAAAATGCACTAACTTACATACATTTTGTTATGCCTCTTTGATTTTCATGTTTTAGAACTTCTTAACACAACATCGATTGACACATATATTTTGCAGTTAGCAGTTAAAGTACAGTGATCACTTTCACTGTCAAGCAAAGGTACATTCATTTACTTTCTATACAAAAGGTCAGACTTGATGAAATTTTAATTATTTCAGTGAAGCTACAGGTAAATGATTGCAGTGTCTTTAAGAAATGTACCTTTACATTGCTGCTGAGATTTAAAGTATTAATTTCACCTCTTTTTCTCCTACATTTACTATAATATAAATCAAATTCTGGAAAAAAAGGAAGCAAAATGGCCATTTATCTTTTAACTTATCCCAAGGAACATCATTTAGAGCTTATTGATTTTATATGAAACAGAAAAATGAACTCTTGACTTCTGCTAGCAACTGAACCAACAGACAGTCAACCCATCACCATGGTAACCAGGGTCACAGAAAGAAAACTGCTGATCTAGGGTTCCAGTCCAAGTCGCAGAAAAAATATATGTAGGTCATGATATAAATAAATGTAAATTGACAGGATATTAAAGCGTGCTAAAAAGTCGTTAGTCTGCAGTAATATACATTGATTATCCAATTGAACAATGGTGGGATTTGGGGCTAGCATTTAGTGCTCCGTTTGAACGGCTTCCGGAATTGATCATGAACTCTAGAGATTTAGGCCTCAGGGTTCTCTCTTTTTCTCTGTACCATGGTATTCTGTACTTTAAACTTTACACAGAAAGATTACAAGTATGCATTTCTTACATGATATTGATAAAATGATTAATTTTTTTTCCTGTATTACTGTCTGGTGCATGCAAATGTATCACTTCTCACTTTTTAATAAATTTTAATTCATGAAATATTTTTCTTTTTTAAATTAGAGAAATTTATATGCCATAAAATTCCCAGAGGCTATCGATTCATCTGAACAGAAAATATACATAAATCTAATTGTCTAACAAAGAAGTCCAAAGAGACTTCAGAATCATCTGCAGCATTAAATTGGGAACATTTTGGAAATGGAAAAAAGGAAAAGTTGCCCTTAAGAGAAATAAAATGTTATAAAGCAGATTTGCAGCTTCAATATATGCACTTCATTAATGTCATTTTCTGGAAGCAACTTTACATTTTATATTCATGCCATTTTAATTCACAAAGAAATATTTCATAAAGTTATTTCATAGTTTGTTTTCACCCTTTTTATTGCAAACTGAATAATATAGGAGTTCATGCGGTTGTAGATTAAAAAAAATCATAATTGCTGAAGACATTCACCCTTCCCTAGGCAATGACTTGATATCCAAATAACTTGCATGAAACAGACACTGAGTACTTGATTTTAAGATTTAAAAACTTTCAATGAATTAATTTCACAGAATGAATTGATTTCTAAAGTAGAATCACTACTCTGAAGTTAAAGTGAAACATACAATTACTTTGTCACTCTGATAGAGAAGAGTACTTGGCAGGCAGATGAATATTTTCCAAGTAGAGTTTGACAATTCTGAAAATTTCAATTTTTACCTTAAATGCAGTTTAGTGACATAGAAGGCCCTACCTATCAATGGAAGATTAACAAAGCATGCATACAAGGAACCATTTATGGATAATCACTAAGGTTCTAAAGACTTCACATGACAAAAAGAGTTTTGTCTATCTAGGGAAGTTGATTTAAGCTTTGTGTCTCTACTCAAGAATTCTGTCATCTCTACTCTCGATATCTAGCAAGGAAAACTGAATTAAGTTAAAAATCTCTCTTCACATCTAGACAATCCAGTCATCTCTACTCTTGATATCTAGCTAGAGAAACTGAATGATACTTAAAATTTCTATTATTCACACCTACGCCTACGAAATTCAGTCCTCTGACGATCTCTACTCTTGATCTCTAGCTAGATTTCAATTAGGTTTATAGTCTCTATTCTTCATATCTAGAGAATTCTGTCATCTCTATTCCTCATTTCAAGCTAGAACATCTGAATAAGACTCAGTGTCTTTATTTTTCACCCCTACAGAATTCTCTACTCTTAATCAATATGTAGCTAGATTTCAGTTATCTATTCTTCACACCTAGAGAATCCTGTCATCTCTACTCCTGATATCTAGCTATGGAACTGAATTAAACTTAAAATCTCTATTCTTCACATCTAGAGAATCCCGTCATCTGTACTTTTAATATCTGACTAGAACTAAATTAGGCTTTAAGTCTTTTATTCTTCATATCTAGAGAAGACTGTCATCCCTATCTTTATATTTTGTCAGGATTAATTCATTACATACCAATGTAGAATAATACTGTAATGATAATAATTCTTTGTTTATAGAAAACAGCTCAATCAATGTATGGTGCTGAACTTTCTCAAGGCTTAATATTGCAAGTCACAAAACAAAATGCATAATAATATCAGATGTGTTTGGGTCATATTAATTGTCATGATTATATATTTGAGTCCTATATTTCATTTTCATTATAATTCTGAGGTAAGAGCATGTGAATTTCATGTTGCCTTTTCTTGATTGTCTCACATTGGAAGTTGAAAAGTTTGAAAATAATGATGGAGACTTCAAACATTAAAAAATTATAAAGAGTTTATCAGACAAACAAACAAGACAGACATATGATTGACACCTTACTATCAAATAAACTCTTCTTGTCCTTGACAATTAAAAGTTTAAAATGTGGAAATTTGAGTAGGCAGTATTAATTCAAAATATGTGTATACTGTACAACTTTTTGAAGTTATCCCTTTTCAGATTTATATTTTACTGCTAAAAAACATGCACCAGGGTATCCAGCCATTCAAGAAGTTGCTTGAAAATGACGGAGGGACCAATCACTCCATTCAACAATACAGTGCATAGCAAAAATTCAGCTGACCTGGAAAGCCAACTCTGAAACAGGATACAAGAAGTTACATTATATGTATCCTTGACTTACACCCACACATTTACTGAACATTTTCACTTTCCACTTATTACCCCTGTTTCTAGCATTAAATTCAAGGATCAAGAAATGATCAATGTATTTCTATCAACAAATAACTTATAAGTAATTTTCATTCTGTATATATTTATCTTTGTAGCTAGGCTAGCTAGTTCTTCACTGTACTTGGAATGAGCCTTAAATTTCACAGAAAATTCATTGTATAATGCAGCTCTTAAAATTAGCTATTGCACTTCATGTCCTTTGAATGCTTGAATGGAATATCAATACTCCTCCCCGACTAATTGCCTTGTAGAATGGCTGTTAGAAATGTGAGATTTCTCAAGGTCTCAGATCATTACTTGACCAAACAACATAAACTTGACAACCTATAGTTCCACATATACATAACCTTCACTTTTGTTTTAATTATTTTTTTTTTTAATCTGGGCTGGTACAATGTACATTGTATTAAAATATTTTTAATATTTTGTTCATTAATGATATTTCTCAAAGGAACAATATTTGTTCAGGGTAAAAGATGTAATAAATCTCTATGATTAATTAAACATAGGTAATCAGAGATTACAGAGCTCACCTCAACGAATGTTAGTCATCTGAATAAGGCAAATTAAGTCACACAATTAACCAACAAAAAGTGTACATCCAAAAATGCAAAATTTATGCAATTTTGAAACTTTGGAATAGACCTATGTAAAAACTTAAAACTAGTTCTTCATCATGAAAATGTAATTAAAATCCAGCATCTGAAGCAAGATTGAGAGTTTTCATATCTTGATGCATCATTTGTGCAACTTTGGTATAGTTTCTTGGTTATAGACCTGCACCCATAACTTTTACGAGGTCTATTATCTGGAAAATGTATGTCGAATTCAGCATCTGAAGCAAGTCCATTAGTGTGCGTCCTAAGATGTATCATCCAAGTTTGTTCAACATAGAGCTCAAAGTTACTTGGAATTGAAACCTGTATAAAAAACTAACCTTTTCACTAATCCAGAAAATGTAGGTAGATTCAGCTGTGTTTGAAGCCAGCCTAATTAATGTCACCCTTATATATACCATCCATGCAAGTTTGATCATTATAATTCTCAAAGTTACTTGGAAATTCATCCTGCACCATAAATTTTAACCTGTTTACTCGTCCACAAAATGTAGGTCAGATTCAGCATCCGAAAAGTCTGGTAAAGATTTATCCTAAGATGTACAAACAAGAACTTTAGTCATTATAGATTCATAGTACCTTGGAAAAGAAACCTGCACCAAAAATTTTAACCTGTTCAAAACCGGAAAATGTAGGTTCAGATTCAGCATCCAAAGCAAGTCTTGTAATATGCATCCTAAGATGTACCATCGATGCAAGTTTGGTCATTATATGTCTCATAGTAACTTGGAAATGAAACCTGCACCAAAAACTTTAACCTGTTCACTCAACCGGAAAATGTAGGTCAGATTCAGAATCCAGAAGCAAGAATTAGTATGCATCCCTAAGATGTACCATCGATGCAAGTTTGGTCATTATATGTCTCATAGAAACTTGGAAATGAAACCTGCACCAAAAACTTTAACCTGTTCACTCAACCAGAAAATGTAGGTCAGATTCAGCATCCGAAGTAACTTATAGAATGCATCCTAAGATGTACCATCCATGCAAGTTTGGTCATTATAGGGCTCATAGTATCTTTGAAAAGAAACCTGCACCAAAAACTTGAACCTGTTTACTCAACCGGAAAATGTAGGTCAGATTCTGCATCCGAAGCAAGTCTGATAGTATGCATCCTAAGATGTACCATCCATGTAAGTTTGGTCAACATAGGGCTTATAGTTAGGAAATGAGACCTACATCAAAAACTGCACCAAAAATGTTAACTTGCACCAAAAACATTAACCAGGTCATTCCTTTGCTGAAATTGCAGCATCTGAACCTTTGACTGGTACAATGAAACACATTAGAAACATCTTCCATGCATGTCTAATCAATATAGGACATAGAAGTACTTAAAAATTTTTAAACTGCTCCAAAAAACTTAACCTTAACCCGGAACGTTCGACGGTATCAGATGTATAAACTTCGTTGAGGTGAGCTAAAAATGAAACACCGTATTAGTTAGGGTAAAAAGAACAAAAAAATGGATTTGAGGCTATATTAAAAAAATCAAGCAAAGTTATTTATGTACTATGTTTTTGGCATTGCCCAATGTTAAATATAAAACACTTCCTTCCATAATATTATTTTTGTAATTAATTTTCTTCATAGATTTATGTAGGGAAATTAATAACTGTGGTGATAACTTAAAAGGTTAAAGGTTATATTCCTTGCCAACTGAACTGAAATTGCAAAAATATCTAGCACTTTTCACATAAGTGTTTCCCTGGGCTAACAGTAACACTAACTAATACAATTAATTTCATTGAGAACCATTCATTTGGCAGTGAAAATTCTCCTTACGCACAGATATAATCTAAAATAGGGGAAACACAATCAATAACAATATATCTTCCATTTCTGGGATATTGGAAAAATGGACCAAACAATGTTTTATAACTTGTGTTTTACATTTCTGCTTATCATTATTGCTAATCAGACTGAAATATATTATGCCTTAATTGAAAAATCTATGTAAACAAGAGATGTTTGTAAAACACTTATGCCCCCCTCCCCCACAAATTGGAATTTTTCTAAGTCCAAGGGGCAAAACTCTGTCAATTATGGTGCTATCGTACCCAAAACTGAACTTGACCTAGATATATTTCTGACTAATCTGTATACTAAATTCCATTTCATTGTCTGAAACCTCTTCAAAGGAAATGAACGGAAACTGCAAATAGTTGGAATTTTTCTAAGTCCAAGGGGCATAACTCTGTCAAAAATGGTGCTATCGTACCCAAAACACAAATTGACCTAGATATTCATCTGATATACCTGTATACCAAATTTCATTTCAGTATGTGCAACGGTTGTGAAGAAAATGAATGGAAACTAAATGGACTGACAGACCGACCGACCGACAGACAGCAGCAAAGCAATATGCCCTCCCTTCTTCAAAGGGGGGCATAATTATTAACCTTTACTTTCTCTGCTCCTAGAGGTTGAGCTAGCATCCACGGAAACCTCCCCCTGTTGTATTATGGGTAATGTCAGCTCTGTGTTACCGCTGGAGATACCCTCTGATTTCACATCAAAACCACTTTCTGTGGAAGAAAGCATATTTTAAAATAAAATTACCTTACTTAAGTCATCTCATCTATACATGTACATTAATTACCCAAACAAAATCAACCCCTAGCCTTTTTAAAAAAATCTCAGATACATTATTATTTCAGATAATGCAATATTCTGAGACTTATTGCTAAGTAAGTATTAATAAGTAAAATGTAAATAAACAACCACAGGATATAAATAAGAACCTTCACTGGGTTTATAATCTGTGCCTTCAAGTTCAGCTTTCTTTCTCTGTATAAGATCATCCAAACTGGCCTGGGTTTCTGTATCCAAGGTAACTGATGACCCTGTGACCTCTCCTTCCCTTTCTTGACTTGATCCTTTGACACCCTGATTTGACCCTGTGCACTCTTGAGACTTTTTATCATCATCTCTTGGAATTTTTTTCCTTCCTTTGGATTTTGGTTTTTTCTTTCTGAGTGCTAAAAGACAGGGTATATGCTATAAGACTACCAGTTGTGTTTGGGGAGTTTTTGTCTGAATTTACTGCCCAGTAGTTGAAATAGGTACTATAATAACTTCCATTCAATAATTTACTATAAAACTGACAGCTGACACTGAATTATGGACTTATGAAATTCTTACATATAAAAATACCTCTATGTGACTTAAGATATCATGTTTGTTTGTTTGTTTGTTTTTTGTTCTTTATGTATATCACTTACCAAGTTTGAAAAATGTTAAAAAAAAATAAAGTCAATGATATAAACTTGGTTGCAAATTGACCTTTACATAAATGTTATCTCACATTTAAGGAGAGAGTAAAAAATATACAAAACTGATGTTAATAACAAGGACGTCCACACCTGCAGCTAAAGCCTACAGAAGTAATATTAAACGTTAACATGTGACAGCACTTTATAACCTGATTTATTTTGCTTTTTTTTGACAGACATTAACATTATGTTTTCCGACAAGTTTCATGCAGGGCCTAGCACAGATTTCTGTTTTTTGTGATTGTATGCCCACATTTAACATTTTAGTTATGTTAAAAAGAACATGCATGTATAATCAATGACCATTTAAGAGCAATTGGATGTTTACAAGATAAAGTGATTCAAGCCTCTCTGCTATATAAATAGTTGCTAGATTTGGGTGTGTTTCATTTAGAGGACAATTCTTATCTGTGTATCTAACACTTAGAATTGCATGATCACTGCAATTTGATCACAATGATTGATAAAACACCAGAACTTTCCTCGAAATCTTCAATCCATGTAAAAAGATACACTCACAGTATATCTGTTCAGTGTTAATTTATTTTTCAAGGATTAAAAGTTTTTAAAATCTTACCTGTTTGATAAAAAAAAATACAAGTAATTGAAAAATTTTTTTTTAATGAAAACTATCTTTCTTGCAGCTTCATAATATCATGCTTTGAAAAAATTGCAGTGTTTTTGCTAGAACAATGTACTCCAGAGGT
Organism: Saccostrea cuccullata; assembly: GCF_032062105.1. Classification (NCBI taxonomy): domain Eukaryota; kingdom Metazoa; phylum Mollusca; class Bivalvia; order Ostreida; family Ostreidae; genus Saccostrea; species Saccostrea cuccullata. Next base: position 333,830 of record NW_026933711.1, on the reverse strand, counting down.
TTATTTCAGCATCAGAGGTTTTTAAATTCTAAAACTTGAACAAACACTCAGGAGAATAAGACAATTGGATTTTCCAATTTCTTAATGAAGTCTGCAAATGTTGACTACTCGCGACCTTGCACATTTATGAGCGTGGGCGTTACATGATAAATGAGAATCTATCCTGATAATTAATTAACAGTGATCTATGACATTAAAATGCTTTTGGCATAAACCATATTTCCTTTACAAAAACAAAACAATCACATCTGAACATTATTTTCTGTCATTGAAAAATCACTTGCGACAAGGAAACAAAACAACATGGAGGAATGAATCAAAATAAAAATAGCAAATGGTATGGATTTTTTCAGTCAATATTAATCAAAAATAAGTTCTAAGATATAAATATATAGAAATTCAAATTTAAACCCACTTTTAACACAAAAATTATGGTATATTCCTTTTTTTAAATGGATGATTATTACATGCACCTATATTTTAATTACATATTTACCATCATCTTCCACAGAATGTGGATTTTTGGAGATTCTCCACTTGTGGAGTGTGAAGTCTTCTCCACCTGTAAACACCACATCTGGATCGGATCCACTCCACTGCACACACAGCAGACGACCTCGGTGACCATGGTAACTGGCAATTGTCTGACCTCTACTCACTTCCCAAACCTTAAGGTCATAAGAATATAATTAAGATAGTTAATTTACATAAAATATCATTCTATTTCAAATTTTGATAAGCTGGTATAAAATCTCTAATACAAAAGCTCTTGAATACAACACTTGTCTGAATCATCTACTTTTTTCTAACACCTACAAAACCTAAGTTAATAAATCCTCATTTTTAAGATCATCATTTCAAATATCATGACTTCAAACATTAAAATAAATTAAATTTTGGATGTCTTTTTTACAGTTTATTTATCTGTTCCCCATCCTCAAGTTCACATACTTCTATGTAAAATAAATAATATTAGAAATATTTAAATGAACTCTAACCCATTGTTTAGCCTTGACCTAGCCCATCAGGCTACAATCCACAAAATCTATACTACATGAGTTGCATGCATAAATGGGCCAGTGACTCTGAGAAAACTTTAAAAACATTTATTTTTAAACATTCCAATGTAAAAGTAAATCTGGCTTTTCTTAGGACCTGTGGGACTATGATTCGAACTTGAATCTACACTACATGCTTGTATTTTTAAAAATTTAAATAAATTATTTCAACCTGGAAAAATACTGTCAAATGATGTATAAAACACACACAGGGACCCTTCTGAGATGATAAATAATCAGTAAGATTGTGTCGGTGAATCAAACAAGAAACCACAGGCCTTGTCAGTTACCAAGTACCATGAACTTTTATTCACACTTTCATCAGTTAAGTCCCACAAAGGACAAGAGGCCCCTGGGCTACAATGTTCACCTGGCCCAATGACCATAACCAGAGAAAATACACTGTATTGAAGTCAATTTCTTTGATTTTTTTTTAATATCTTGAATTGTAATTAATGTACCGAATAATCCCTATTAACCGCCCTTGTGAAAAGGGAGCGGTTAAAAGCGATTCTCTTTATGATCTTTAATGTCATATTTTAACTTCAAAAATCTTTTGAAAAAAAAATAAATACAAGGAACCTCTCAAATACAATGTAATGTCTTATTTAAAGTGAAGATAATCCACCAAAATTATGCTTAATTATTCATTTTCCACTGAGAAATTGGATAACAGACAAGTTTCATTTTCACTTTCTTCAATTTTTTGATAAAATTCTTTTTGATTTTAATCACTGTACAGGGGGTCCTTATTTCCTGACAATTGAAAAAGACCTAAGGGGGCACTTATAGGGGCAGGGGCAGTTAATAGGGATTATATGGTATTTGCTAATAAAAATGCAGTTTTGTTTAACTTTTAAATTCAAACATACAATGAAAAATTTGTTTCATTATCAAACTTATTTCAAATGTTATACTGGTTTGAAATATTGACTTAAGCCTGTTCGTAGTTTATGAACAAAAGCTCTCTGAAAATTCTAGTATGCTTATTTTCAGTTGTGCTTGCTAAAATGAAATTCTGTCCATCAATTTAAAATAATTCATTTAACAATAGGACGGGTGTAGCATAATATTTTGATACCGCTATATATTGAACCCGGGTTCAAAATATCGCATAATATTTTGAACCCGGGTTCACTTTTTCGCTGCGATATATTGAACCCCCTTATAAAATATTGAACCCCTACCTTTTTCATTTAAGAGGTAGGGGGTTCAAAATATTATGGCCATAATATACTGAGTCCCCCTGCCCATTTAATTTTACAGGGAGGGGGGGTCAAAATATTATGGCCATAAAATATTGAGTCCCCCTACCCTTTTAATTTTACAGGGAGGGGGGTTCAAAATATTATGGCCATAAAATATTGAGTCCCCCTGCTTATTTAATTTTACAGGGAGGGGGGTTCAAAATATTATGGCCATAAAATATCGAGTCCCCTACCAATTTAAATTTACAGGGAAGGGGGTTCAAAATATTATGGCCATAAAATATTGAGTCCCCCTGTCCGTTTTAATTTTAGAGGGAGGGAATTCAAAATATTATGGCCATAAAATATTGAACCCCCCTGCCCTTTTGATTTAACAGGGAGGGGGGTTCAAAATATTATGGCCATAAAATATTGAACCCCCCTGTCCTTTTTAGATTTAGAGGGTGGGGGGTTCAAAATATTATGGCCATAAAATATTGAACCCCCCTGCCTTTTTGATTTAAAAGGGAGGGGGATTCGATTCCCCTACCCATTTAAATTTACAGCGAGGGGGGTTCAAAGTATTATGGCCATAAAATATCGAGTCCCCCTGTCCATTTAATTTATGAGGGAGGGGGTTCAAAATATTATGGCCATAAAAAATTGAGTCCCCCTGCCCTTTTAATTGATGAGGGAGGGGGTTCAAAATATTATGGCCATAAAATATCGAGTCCCCCTGCCCTTTTGATTTAAGAGGGAGGGGGGTTCAAAATATTATGGCCATAAAATATCGAGTCCCTCTGCCCTTTTGATTTAAGAGGGAGGGGGGTTCAAAATATTATGGCCATAAAATACTGAACCCCCGTCCTTTTTAATCTTAGAGGGAGGGGGGTTCAAAATATTATGGCCATAAAATATCGAGTCCCCCTGCCCTTTTGATTTAAGAGGGAGGGGGGTTCAAAATATTATGGCCATAAAATATTGAACCCCCCTGTCCTTCTGATTTAAGACGGAGGGGGGTTCAAAATATTATGGCCAAAAAATATTGAACCCCCCTGCCCTTTTGATTTAAGAGGGAGGGGGGTTCAAAATATTATGGCCATAAAATATCGAATCCCCTGCCCTTTTGATTTATGAGGGAGGGGGTTCAAAATATTATGGCCATAAAAAATTGAGTCCCCCTGCCCTTTTGATTTAAGAGGGAGGGGGGTTCAAAATATTATGGCCATGAAATATCGAGCCCCCCTGTCCTTTTGATTTAAGAGGGAGGGGGTTCAATATATTATGGCCATAAAATGTCGAGTCCCCCTGCCCTTTTAATTTATGAAAGAGGGGGCTCAAAATATTATGGCCATAAAATATTGAGTCCCCCTGTCCTGGACTCTTTAATTTTAGAGGGAGGGGGGTTCAAAATATTATGGCCATAAAATTTTGAACCCCCCTGTCCTTTTAATTTATGAGGGAGGGGGGTTCAAAATAATATAGCCTAATATATTGAGTCCCCCTGCCCATTAAATTTTACAGGGAGGGGGGTTCAAAATATTATTGTCATAAAATATTTAGTCCCCCTACCCTTTAATTCAAGAAGGGGTGGGGTTCAAAATATTATGGCCATAAAATATTGAGTCCCCCTACCCTTTTAATTCAAGAAGGAGGGTGTTCAAAATAATATGGCAATAAAATATCGAGTCCCCTGACCTTTTTATGTTTTAGGGAGAGTGAAGAGAAGTGCTTTAAGATAATATCATAAAATATTGATGACTTTATTGTACGTGTGTGTGTGTCTTTGTTTCATGTTGAGTATGATAATTTTACATCATGATGATTGCTTCATATTGGATTTCTGTTACATTTTTGAGTGGTGGAATTTTAAATACAGGTGACTCTCGATGGCTCGAACTCCGATCTCTCGAAGTTCTCGATCTCTCGAAGTGAACCTCCGGTCCCGTTTTTTTCCTCTATATAACTAAGCAAATTTACTCCTGATCTCTCGAACTTCTATCTCTCAAAGTTCTCCATCTCTCGAACCAAAACCTGGGTCCCGTAACACATATTTCATTGAATTTTACTCTCTATCTCTCGAAGTTTTGATTGCGCGTGTATGTACACGCCGATCAAGCGTAAAATTGAGCCTGGACTTACCAGGGATAACTGTTAACGCCTGGGGCTGGCATGGACGTGTTAATTGGGTGTTTACATAGATGACACTACACCTGTAGGTCGTCCATGTATTGATATAATTTAATTGGTTATTATTGGTAAATTATAAACGAATTCAGAACTTATTTTGACTTGAAACCGAGATGATAATTTTTAGAAAATAAATTTATAGACTTTCTTTTTAAAAGTTCCAAAAGACTATGAACTTTTATGAATTAGAGTCTACATAATCCCAAAATGGCAAATATTGCACAAGAAATTCCTTTCTCAAGGACTGAAAAATCTGGTGAATGACCCGATATTCTTGCAAAATTCTCTTATTCTATCAACTTTTCAAATACATTATTTACACGTATGAATTATCAAAGGTGAGTGGCAAAGGGGAATAATTTTGCCCAGCAGAATACAATTTAATAGATCGAGCCCTGGCCAGGACCAGGACACTTGACTAATTGGTCCTGATGTTCAAAATGCTGGTAAAAATACAATACCCTTGTATACCAAAACTTATCTCTGTTTGCCTCTGCTACCATGAAATTGATTAATTTTTGTTGTTCCCCTTCACCCATAGATGTATATTCCAAATTTGGTTGAAATTGGTTAAGTGGGTTCAGAGAAGAAGCTTAAAATGTTAACAAACGACACACAACCAAAGTCGTCATTAAAAAGGATATCAATAGGTCCCCTGAGTAACTGGTGACCTTAAGACTTTAGAACACAAGACTTTAGAACACAAAGTATGTTATCAGTCATTTCATATCATTATCTAGCAATGCATTTTAACTAGTTTAGAATGATTCAAATTTCTTTATACATTGAATACCTTCTAATCATCATCCTTGTCCATATACTTTCAGGAAAATAAATAATTTTAAATTGCATGGATATACTAGTATATATCATCATTATATACATATTACTTCCAACCAGTCTCTGTCTAGACTGTAGCTCAGCTGGTTTGTATTTTTAACAAATTAAGAGAAAAATTCTTGTGTCAGTAAGAACTTGAATATAGGAGTAGCATTTTTAAAAAATTATTTACAGATATGCTCTATCGCATAAGCTCTTTTCTGCATGGTCTCTGACCAGTTGAGCTAAAAAGTATACAAACATTCAAAGAGAAGTAACATATAACTATGAGTAATGTATAGAAATAGTTTGAATAAAATAAAATCTAATTACATTCTTCATTATGCAAAGTAGCTCCATGCATGCATACAGGGGTGAATTAAAAAAAAAAGACCAAACACATTTTTAACATCCTCAACTTGATAGAAACAAGAGAACAAATGATGATGTTATTTCACCTCACAATTCTAATTTAAAGACTCCCATTGTCTTGGTCAGGAGTGCAATAAAACATAAAGAAAAAATTAATAGGAGAATGTTTTTTGTTATGACCTCATAAACATTAATAGGGAATAATGCAAGATATTAACCATTTAAATAATTTCATGCATTTTAATTTTTAAGTTTAAGGCTAAAAATATTGCACCTTTTTTTTCAATAACTCGATGATGTCAAATATTTAAACCCTTCTCTGGGTTTAACTTTCCTTTTTACTGCAGTCAGAAGTGCAACAATTACATGTAACAAAGATCTTATTTTTTCACTAAAATATAAATTGAAACTATTTGATGTAAATTATTTAAACTACACCTTACTAGTACTGCTTTCCAAGCTGAGAATAGATTATTGCATTTTATAATTAATTTTTACACCAATGATAAATATTTTTAATACACATCAGTGGTCAGGAATGCCCAACACAATAATTTCAATAATTTAAAATAAGATAGATTCAAAATTTAGTATTTTTATTTAAATAAGAAAAATTGTATGTCATAAAAGTTCATGGTTTTATCTTAAAACTCAGAATTGGAAAAAATAATGTTATTAAAAAACATCAATCAAAAACCTTTTTTTTTTAAAAATATATATACAAGAGAAGAAACTAATTAATAAAAGTTAAGAATTTATAATTTCTATTGCTGTTCAATTACAATTTCGGAGCATAAAAATTACATTTCTTTAGATTGGAAGTTTTAGAAAATCTTTAAGGACTTATAGCTTTTGTTATTTTCTTTTTTTTCAGAAAAAGTTGCATTAATTATAATTTAAAAACTCTGAAACTTTTTTATTTAATGGTCATATTGCCACTACAAAAATTTTAACTGGAATACATGCACTATATGATGATATAGAATCAGTGAAAAATATGTTATGGGTAGTTGAAAATTTCAAAAAAAAAAAAAAAAAAAAAATTTAATAGTCAATATTTTTTTAATTCACCCACATACAATAAATTGCTAAAACAAAGATAATAGAATTCCTCGTCCTCATTCTCGTCTGTCAGATGGACTGCCGAGGAAGTTCACCAGCTCTGTATACTCGGAGACCTCCATCTCTTCTTGAGCATGACGTTGTAATGATTACTATTGCTTTAATTAACTCTATTTAAACACCTGAATGTTGTATGTAAGTTAACCACCCCTCAATCTGGTCTACCCTATCAGTGCACTCTCAAAACACTGTATTGCATAATATAGAAACCACAAAGGGGAAGCAACAAGACAGTGGGGATTGTTGACCTCCTATGACACCTCCCTGTGTACACACAATACACAGGTGCTATACCCCCGTTACCTCCTCAATGGAGAGATACCTTTCTTATTCAACAGCATTGTTCCTTAAAATTTCCTTTATCAAATTGTTAATTACATTATATACAATTAAAAAAAAAATGAACAAATACCTTATGAGATTCAATGGAAGACACAGAAATGTATTTTCTATCAGACATCATGATACATGTATATAATTATAGTTATTTGATGTAGAATATTGTGGGTTTAATAGTAAAAAAAAAAAATTATTTCCTTTGTAACAATTGTACACTTCAATATTATGATTATATTATCCTACCCTCAATTCTTTAAGAATTGCATGTGAAAAAAAAGTTTTATAATAAAGATACCCTACTCTCAAGTAGTGGAAGTGTGTAAGTGGGAGAAAGATTTTAGATTATTTGCAGGCATGTTATATCATGACTCCCTTTTCAAAACAGTTCAATAGGGTGACTGAGTAATTTATAGCCATAATATTTTGAGCCCCCATCCCTGTAAAATTAACGGATGGGGGACTCATTATTTTATGGCCATAATATTTGGAACCCCCCTCCCTGTAAATTTAAATGGGTTGGGGACTCGATATTTTATGGCCATAATATTTTGAACCCCCTCCCTCATAAATTAAAATGGCTGGGGGACACAATATTTTATGGCCATAATATTTTGAACCCCCTCCCTCTTAAATTTAAAGGGCACGGGGGTTCAATATTTTATGGCCATAATATTTTGAACCCCCTCCCTGTAAACCCCGGGTTCAATATTTTATAGGGGGGTTCAATATTTCGCAGCGATATTTTGAACCCCGGGTTCAATATTTTATAGGGGGGTTCAATATTTCGCAGCGATATTTTGAACCCGGGTTCAAAATATCGCGGGGTTCAATATATTATATGACACCGGTACCTTAACTGAAAACATGAAAGGATTGCAGTGATTTTGTGTATCATCCTTATTTGAACAAAATATCTTTTTCCAGTTTCATTTAAACAGGTCAAGACCACTAGATTTTTGATGTCAGCATAAATTTGCATGTAAATTAGCTATCCATTTACTTTTCCCACTGATGAATGAATCTCAATATATTATGGGCTACTAAAAGTACTCAGTTGTGCCGGAAAAAAATGGCAACTTGAATTGTCCGTTGGAAACTCATTTTCAATTCTTTTTTGAGATTTATGAAAGAAATATTTAAAATGATGTAAAATCTTTCATTTCTATGTTCACATTTACAAAATTTGCTTTATGAAGCCTTTTATCAACTTTTTATACATCGGCCTAAACCATTGTTCAAAGAGACATACGTGCTATCATGTCGATAAAGCATAGAGAGTTTTTTTTTTCTCATGATATACATGTACATAGTTTTAGACAGCAGACAAGGTGCACAATTATTATTTAACCCCTCAATATTATCATAAAGTTTTCTTATGTACATGCAAACGTCAAAGCGTTTGTATGTTATTTGAAGCAACTATTAATCATCTAAAACAACTCAGATATGAAATGTGAGCTTGGAGCAGTGTCTTTGTAATATAATTTTTCAATTTTTCTGTTATAAAGTGAAAAAGAAGCTTTTTTCAGTGACAAAGTAAATATTTTGGAGTAAACTGACGAAAACCATGTGTCGCTATTGAAGCGTAAACACATAGTAGAGTGTTATGCTTTGGTACTCATTCAGTTGATTGGAGAATAGGTGTGACAAAAACATTGTCATGTGTTGAAAATTGCCTTCCATATAAGGTAGTGTACCCGACCCGTTAAAGTTTCCATCAAAACATTAGTACACATACATGTACTCTAATTATAGGATGAACTTACCCTTGCTGAGCCATCAAAGGAGACAGACACCAGTTTGTTGTCATCATGTGGACTCCATTGTAGACCAATGATTCTGTTACTGTGTCCAAATAGGGTATATTTAGCCTCCGATATCAACACTACATTGTCACTCTTCTCAGGAACTCTGCCTACAAACAAGATACAGGATATACATGTTGCTGGCAATGCTATATATTATGTTGTCCAAGTCTACCCAGTATATGAGAACAACACAGGGTTGTAAAAAATACATAAATTAATTTAATTAAAATATCTTATGCTATTAAAATATTCCACTTTTTAATACTAAAAGGAAACAAACTTCAGCTAAACCTTCTAAATACAATGTAAGGAAACGTTTGTTTATTGCTACAATAAGATTTCATCTTGAAAGCACTTATATCCTCCTGACCATGCAATACAAATACTGAAATTAACTCTTACCAAGTACAGAGGATAAGTCCACCACCTGGATGGCGGCTTCATTAGAACCCGTTGTGATGTAAAACCGCTGACTGCTGGCGGTGTCTACATTGTGTATAGGGTGCCACTGGATGGAATTCACCAGTTTGTGGTGGATGTGAACAACACACAGGAGATTCAACAGAGGAGGCTTGTAAATTTCAACAGAGCTGTAAAAAAAAAAAAAATGCAAGTTGTTTAAATTTTTGGACATACAGTTACAAAAGCAAATTCAGATCCTTCTTCTAATATCAATTCAAATTTCACTTCAGCCTTTGAGTACTGTACACAGTATTATTTTCACCCTTTTACACAGGGTGAGAGAGGCAAAAATTAAACAGAGCAAAATTTCTCATTACACAGTATCACTTTAACTCTGCTTTCATGGTTACAAATCAGGTAGAGGATTTAATTTGTATAATGGAAAGCTGCTGAGGTTTAAAACGTTAGAAAAAATAAAACTCTCTCACATACCCATCATCATTACCAATGGCCACCAAAGAAAAATCTGGGTTCCAGCTTATTTCACTTCGAATTGGTACTCTTGGCTAAAATTATAAACATTTATTTCATTTATATAAAGAAAGGTGGTCAAATCCATCAATTTTTAAAACCATAACCAGTTACTCATCTGCCTTTCCAATTATTGTATTCTCAGTCATTATTCAAGAAAAAAAATATAACTGTCTACTTTCACAATTGTATATTGTCTTTTTTGATTGAATATATCAGCTAGGACCTAATGCTGATGTTCATTCAATTATCGTGTAAAAGGAGAAATTATATATTTTTTTCAAAACATTTTGCTTATAGTTTGAGATATTAATTTTTTTCTGCACAAAACAAAACAACAATTCTATTAATAACCTTTGGTCCATTTGTTTTGAAAATGAGTGAATTAATATCCTGAGCCTCATTCTGAAAGTTCTTTGGGTCATGTGACAGGATGATGCCATCCCCCACACTGTACAGCACAAAAGACGGATCATTCTCCACTTCTGAAGGAAAAAAATAAATTTGTTCAAATCTGTGGTTTAACGAAAATTAAATTCATTACTTTAATTTAATTTCTACAAAAAATATAATGTATTTTAATCAAACTATTTACCAAGTAAATAACATTAGACTTGCTGCACAATTTTATAAATGCATTTATGACTTCATTAGCAACACCCCACCTTCATGTCAACATACAAAACACCTCATCATATACAAGTAGAACTTTTGAAGCTGTTGAAATACAAGAGGGGCTAGGCTAATACCCTAAATGATTTCAATCATTTGTATCAAGGTTAATTTTGATAACATGCCTCTGCACATGTTTAACAGTGCATTACCTGAACAAGGAGGTCCCCACGCCATGACATACACTGTTCTCCTATGGTAATGGGAGGATACATAAGGATGTCTACAATAGAGTAAAAATAGAAAATAATTCTAGGGTGTTTTTGTGAAAGCTATTTTTACCATAACCTCCATTTGATTTCCTATTTGTATACTGGTAAATAAAGAAGCAGAAACAGGATTGAATAGTAATTCCTAGGAATTTTTACCCCTGGAAGAGTAACTCCACACACTTACTTGTTAGATAAGGTATCAAATACACCCACTCTACCATCATCTGTTCCAAATCCAAGACGTCCCTCTTTTTCTGGGTGCCAGCAAAGCTTAAACAGAAAAACAAATCAACTACTTGCATGATATTTTTTAATACTAATTTGCTTTTACAGTATGAAAATGAAACTGACCCAGTGGTTCAGGAGAAGAAGGTGAAAATGTAAGCATTTTTCAACAATGATGACAGATCAGAGGAAAATAAGAAAAGCTCTCTTTAGCCTTTGGCTCAAATGAGCTTAAAAGAAAAGAAAGAGAGAGAAAAGAGACTTACTGCTGTGACCTTTGACCTTATGCCCTGCCAAAGAAGAGCAACATCAAATGGGTTGTTTACATTGTTCATATTCCACAGTCTTATCATGCTGTCACCAACACCAATAGCAAGCCTTCCTGTTATCACAAGTAAAAAAAATCTTTTATAAAAAATTCATAATTTTTAAAGATGTGGTTGCATAATGAACAAATTGGGTGCTAATGTATTAACACAGTGAATGTGGTACTAAACATGTTAATGGTCATAATGAAATCCAAAAATGTATCATGTAAATTTAGTCATTTTGTTTGTTGTATTTTTCTCTTCTATTTTATTACATGTTTACCTGGATCTACAGGGGAAGTCTTGGCCACATACACAAAGCCTCCCAGTGTGGGTAGAGCACACAGTGGTACAGACTTAGACAAATCCCAAAATATCATCTGTGTTAGAAATAGAAATTATCTTTGAGATTTGAGAAAACAAAAACTGCCTTTGTCAAAACATGCTTATAAATTATAATAAAATGCCATGGATGTTATTATATACAGAAATTGTTATTATATCCATTATATGCAATATATTTTAAAGCCACATGGAATGAAAATCACTTCACTGTAAACATCAGTTCATTATAACCGTGTTCGCTATAAGTGTGTTTTACTGTAATCACTAGATACAACAAACTATTGTCAATGACCACGCAGTGTCTTTCAGTGTTTAACTGTTTTACCTGTCTGTCCATGGAGACAGTACACATCATAGAATTGTTAGATCCACCCGTACACATACAGAACACTGGTCGTGTGTGGTAGAGGACCTTCCCTGAGCTCAGGGACTCAGGCTTTTGGGAACTATTGGATTCCAGACTCCATCTCAAAATCTCACCACTGAAAAAAAAAAGGATCAAGTCCTGAATTTTTACAGAAAATCTGCAATTCAAAGACCTATCAATTCCCTAGGACGGTAATTTTAAAGGTTAGCTAAAAATGTCCTGAATGGTCTTCTTCAGATTTAGAAACTTTGGATACATGCAAGTTAAGCCTACATGCACTCAAATACAATGCTTTAGATGATGAAAAGTAAAACACTTCTGGAGTGAAGTTTGTTTCTACTCCTGACATCCATTGCAGTTACCCGTATGAGCTGGCATAAATCTGATTGGCATTGTGTGGATTCCACAACAGAGTCATCCACATTTTGGCTTTATCTTCCCTGCCTGCTGGAGCAGACTTTGGGGGCTTGAAAACCAAGATTTGTCGTCCTCTGGCCGAGCTCCACACCCTGACCGTTCTGTCCCTACTGCTGGACACTAACAGATGACCACTGCTTCCAAAATCTGGGTTGCTATTGGTATCACCTAAAGTATATCAATGTACACATCTTAGACCAAGTTTGAGGATAAAGTGTTACACTGATTACACATTAACTGTTCAATACCTTTTTATTATATTGTAGAATTAAATGATCTTATTGTAGAATTAAATACTCTTACATTTTCTCTTAATTCATTTACATAAATAGGCTGCCTCATTTATAACAGGCAGGTAATAATGTCAGCCAGACAGGTTTTCTAACATAGGAACTTCTGCTTACAGTACAGGTGTTCTACAATTAGCTACTAGGCCAAATTCCCATTACACCCCTCCCCCCTTTTTCTTGACGTTTTCTGTCCTGAAAAGCTCACAGAGACTCAACTAAACCATCTGGGATTTGGTTATTTATAACAAGCAGAGAAAAATGTTGCCTAGACTTGTCTCAAACCTGGGATCTCCCAATAACTGTGTGCCTGCTCAATGGGTTACAGGGCTGACAACCCAATCCCTTAAGAAAACTTTTAATAAGCAAACCATAGGACCTCTTAAAATAATCTTTAATGATCAATTCAAAGACTTTTTTTCTAAATAACTCCATTACCATTGAGAGGAGGAACGTCTGGATTGTCCAAATCTTTGTAAGCTTTGAAGTTTTCTCCTGGAATTGGACACCAAGCTAAACACAGCACCTCGTCGTCATGACCTCGTAGTCTTTGTAATACGTGGCCTTCCTTCCATTCCCTCACGTCAACAATCAAAACTACTCCTGTCCTATATCTGTAAGGATGTAATCGATTTAATGTAAATTTTCTGTTTTATGTTTCAACGCTTAAAAATTATGTTTTACGATGCGAGTCGTGACCACTTAGGAGTGCAATTATTTATTCGTTACCCTATAGTGGGTTTTCTTGGAGGGAAAATTTGGCGTTTTGCTTGCTCAAAGGTATGCCAATAATTTTGGCGTAATTTATTTTAGCAGACACAGTGATTCAAATCTTTGCAGATGAACACTAAGAAGAGTACTAACTATTTTAGCTATTAAAATTTAGCAGGCTACCATCAAAATGCCAAAATAAGCCAAAATTAGCCCCCTACTAAAATAACACACTATACGGTATTTTATTGGATGGTTTAAACATAAAACTCATCATGAAATACCTGAATATCACTTTATATACGAGCATGTCAAATCTTTTTATTAGAATTAGCCTAAATTTTTGACCACTTCAGATAAATATACTATTTTGAAATTGAATACTTAGAAAACTCACCCCACGGCCACTTGTGTTTCATTAAGATTTGAGCACACAAGACAAACAATGGCTGCAGCTTCTGGACAGTAACATATTGTTCTGTTTTCCTCATACTGCCAACACACAATCTGACCTCGGTCATCTCCACTGATCACTACAGACGAATTACCAGACGACCAGCAAATACAGCCAATTTTACTCTGAAATGCAAATCTTAAATTCTAATATACATGTAGTACTACAAGTTTTTCAATTATGAATGATTTCATAAAAACTTTTATTATATAGTCTATAAATATCCCTTGTATAATCATGCATTGTACACAAACGCAAGCAGTTCATAACACTACATATTCACTGGATTTGAAGAAGTATTCACTGGAGAGTCAGTGTGTGTGTGCAGTGGCACTCTGAAGTCATATTATATGTATCAATATCTCAAAAAATGTTGTGAATAATTGTTGCAACAGTTGGAGCTAGTGAATATATGAGCAGGAAAAATTCTTTCGCAAGTCTGTCACAGGATTATTTTCTTTACATTCCAATGTCTTACAGCGAAAGGAAAACATGGAAGTTATAGTCTGTAATCTGGTCATTTCTTTATTTTTTCTCTGACAGATGCTTGATGAAAATGGAACTGTCAGACAGCCCTCAATGTCTTCATCATTTAAATTCTGACTATAAAATAAAACAATTTTGGACTATTTCTATAATTATATGATTTTCATTATCGGGTACATTAAATTGATATCATTATTGTTCCAAAAATATGATAAATTTCAGCTGAGATACGTTGCACTCTCCTGGTCCCCCAAGAGAGATTTCCCTTTCACACAAGGGGGGGGGGGGGGGATTTTTAAGTCATGGGAAGTAAAACATCAAGGACCCTTTGTCTTTTTTTGACTTACCCATTAAAAATGTGACTTTGAGAAGTTTACTTTTGAATTAAGGTAAAACACTGCTCTCTCATTATGGATTATTGAGTTACTGAGTCAAATAAATCCCTATCTATGATTTATAACTTCAAAAATTAAATCGAATATTCTGATTTTTTAAAGCATATTCAAATGATAATTCGTTTACATGTGTATGAAAACAACTAACACTATGAATATTATGTTCGTCTATTGCATCCCTGGGGTTGTCTATTTTCCACACTTTCACTTTCCCATCTTCAGAGGCACTGCAACAAATGTTGTTCTCATTCAAAGCTACAGATGATATTCGTTCTTTATGAAGGCAGCACTGCGCTACGTATGTCGGAGGAACACTGGAGGCATCCAACACGAAAATATCGTGTCTTGTTCCGAATATCAGGATGCCTTTTTTGTTATAATCGATAATTTTGCTACAGTACCATTGTGGCGACGGTGGTAAAATAAGATCACACATGGCTTCTATATAAAATGACAATAATGATTTAACGTCCCTTCATAGAAAGCCAGAAAATTATGGAAATAGCAAGTGCGTCAAGTGCACGTTTTCCAGGTATTAAAACTGGAAATAGTACGTTGACACTAAATGAAGAAGCGAACCGCTAGAAACATTTTTATCCGGAAAGATAAGGCTAAATAACGCTGCAATATAATAAAACCATATATATTTTAAAGGTAATAAAACCAAAAGCGCTTGGTTTCAGGGTGGTATATCTTATGTATTATGTTTTGTCATATTACTTTATAAAATAATATACCATTCTAAATACATGCTAATTTTAAGGATTTTTTATTATGTCATCCAGTGTATTCAGACACCTAGAAAAAACCCCAACTTACTGTAGATCACTAAATTTTTTTAATGTTGACACCTTATTTTTTCGCGAGATAGTCAGAAGTTGACTCTTGATTAGCGATACACTTCAAAATTTTCACGAATTGTGGTTATCGCACTATATAATCTTTAGGAATGCTATTATACGCGAGAATTAAATTTTCGGAGTATATCTTATGTATTATGTTTTAATTACGCGATAAAATAATTCTTCTAAATACATGAATAATAAGTGATTAACAGTACCAGGTAATACACCATCCTTAAACTAGGTACCTATGGTACATAATATGCCTATACATAAAGTCATGCTGATGCAGACTTCTACGACAACACACTTGAGAAATGTCTTCTTTTTTTTAAAAAGAATTAGGTGTTACTATGCTATGAATTAAAAAAATATTTCATGATGTATATACCGGTAGTTATCAGACAAAAAAAGAATGAAGCATAAACAAGTTCTGTATCCCTTTTCTGAATTTTTGCAGCATTGAGAAACCATACTTTTTTGTGCACAATATATACATATACACTTTTGTTTTCAATTGGTGGCTCTTTAGCTCTCTGTTCATCAAACCCAATTTTTTCACACCAGCGAGCTACAGATCTGTAGATACTTATATGTTGCATTTCTTATACAGTCACTAGATATCTCCAATCATACAAGTGAAATTGTTCAGCACCCGAACTATTGTTTGCATTGATGGAACAAGAGCCCTCTTCATTCATAATTTTTCAGACCTGCAGCAACCATAATTGATGGTCTCCTTTATAACCAAAATAATTATGATCATCTTCCTGTTACTTTTTCTGTTTTTACGGATAAACTGTATGCAATAAATTCAAAACACAACAAGCGACTTGATGCTTTTTAAAAATTGCTTTACTTTTTATGATTGTTAACAGACACACATTCCTCAAGTGAGCTTCTCACAGCGACCTCACACCGGAGGATACCATGAGGAAAGACGGAGTGTTACATTGTACAGTCTCTCAGAGTTCGGTACAAAAACAGTTATTACTTATACCAGTATTAGATGACTACTCTCTATATACTGAAAGTTTCTTTTTTGTTAATAATAATAAAAAACTGACACAGGAAGAAAAACAGCAGTAAAATCTCAGAATTAAAAACAACTTGATTTTGTTTTCTTACAAAATCCTTCTATCTACTGGTTTTGGTGGAAAAAAAATTACACTTACATAACTGACGTAAAAAAGTCTCTTCTTTCTATGTTAACAAGGATAATAAAAATTTACCAATCAAAAACAACAATTTATAAAAAAGAAAAAAAAACATTGGTACCTAAAAATATTACCCTTTGTTGTTTTTTAATACGAGAACCTGTCTCGAGAAAACTTAAAATTAGCTTTTATTTTTCTGTATAAAATTAACTAAGGGTCAACTATTTTCTGTTTTCATCCAGGCGATGTACAGTTGATTATACATCCTGATAGAGTTTATTAATTAGCTTGTACTTGGAATACTTATATTTATAAGCAGTAGCAGACCAGTGGCATTCATCCTGTAAATACTCCGTTTTAACATGCTATATAAAAATAACACCAGAGACTACAAGGATAAATCCACATTATCAACATGATTATACCCTGTTTAAAATTTGTCAAGTCCAGTAATATATAATACCCATGAAACACAGTTGTGTATTCTGGGAACTTAAGTCAAGTCCGGTATTTAGAGTCATATCCGTTGAGCGGTGATGCCATACTGCATCACATTAAGTCACAATCGGGTAGAAGTTAATCTGTTAATTCAAAAATCACAATCCATTTATCAGGTCCATATTTCATAAATCCGAATCAGGAGTCCACTGCTGAGCAACCTTCTCACTTTTAATATCAAACCATTTAATTTTTTAAAACACTAAACTTGGAGGGGGATAAAAAGGCCTTAAAGGGATAGCACGAGAAAAATTGTATTTGCATAAAATTTCTACAAAAGAAAAACAATCCTTTGAAAATCCTTTTCCAATTAAAATGTACAAATTTTCAAATTTATTTTAACAAATTTGGGTTTCATATCTAAAACAAGGAAACCTGTACATGTATTTATACATGCATATCAAACTTATATATTCATTTTTTCACTTACAGTGAAAAGAATAATAAAAAAAAAAAACAGGATTACAAAACCAATGAAAGATATCAAGATCCAGTATCCTTCCCAAATTTGTTTACCTAGAACACTTACATTTTAAGAAATCAACTTGCAATGAAATTACAAATATCTAGGTATACATATATTAATTTTCTTAACATAACTTAAACAGTTCTTTGCTGAAGTTAACAAAATAGCCCAATTTTTTTCAATATACCATAAAAATGTAAAGGATTCATGTCCTTGTTCACAATAAAATGTTAATACAAGAGAAGACCTTTAGTGTGTAAGTGAGAAGGTTGCTATGTTGAGTCAGCTTATTGGTTGTCAGGTCGGGGAACATTCCACCCAGTACTGTTGCTGGTGGCATTGGGTCCCCAGATGTCTGACATTGTGTTGAATGGATTGAAGGCTTGGTTATCCTGTAACATTCAAAAGTAATCAAGTCAAGTAAACAAATGCAGTTGTTTAGCATCAAAGTTTTTGTTGGGACAGATTTGGAATGGAGAATTATTGAAAATCCTGCCATATACAGGTATAAGATCCATGCTGAATTTTTCACTAGGAAAATACTTCGCATACAAGAACAGGTGCCCCCTATGAAATAAGACCCAGTGTTTTCCCTTAATTTCAAAGTAAAGGGTTAGAGATCAGTTGTAACAGGCTTGGGGCTGAGGTTTATAAACAAAATCTTTGTGGACCTTACAACAATTTTTTATTTCAAAGCGGCAATTTTGTCAATTGAAGTGGTCAATTTGGCCGGTAGCCGGTTCTTAGGGAAAACACTGAAGACCCTATTTGCCTACCTGCTGAGTCCTAGGTGGGACAGTGGCAGATTCGGTGGTGGGTGTCTCAGTGCTGGTGGTGCTGGGTTGTTGGGATCCCCAGCCAGATAAACTCATCAGAGAGTTCCAGCTGCTGTTAGCACTGTTAGTCAGGGTACTCCACAGACTGGGGTTGTCCTGAAACAACAAAATTACTGAATGTAATCAAGTCATATATGTATGTATTTTCACTTATCACAAACTTTATTGTCATTCTTTCCTTTCTGATGTTTCTAATTTTTTTTCCTTTTTCAACATTAAGATAATTTTCTTTATCTGCAATTTTTCGTACATACTCAAAAGTATCAAGTTCATATCATTTTGTAACCTAAAATAAATCCAGATATAACAAAAGCTACATCTTTTTAAAAATGATACCTTTAGAGTACTTGTCTACTTACCTGCAGATTTGCGGGGGCATCAAGTCCAGCTGACCATTTTGCACCAAGGGGGTTGTACTCATTATCCCACAGGCTCTCGCTGCCAACTGGGGGTACATCAAAACCAGGCCATTCTTCACCTAATTAAAGAGAATCAACATGTTACAGAACCAAGACCTGCACAAAAGTAAAAAGCAGAGCTGAGAGTTGAAGAAACCTGCATTCTCAAAAGTTTCTTGATCCATATTGCAAAAACAAACAAGACAGAATGACAGACCTTCAAAATTCTTTATTGTATCAATCTTATAGAGTAAGCAACCTAGCATTATTCATTGTATCTCAGAGTTAGTCATACAGTGAGATAGAATAACAAACCTTGCATGATCCTACGCTTGTGTTCTGCCAGTCGGATACGCCTCTCCTGTTGAAGTTTCTGCATCATGGTCTGAGGAGCCTCGTAGCCAGGGCTACTTGGGTAGTTCATGAAATTTCCTTTAATATCAAACAAATATACCAGATATTTAAATTGTCTTGATGGGACTTATACACTCAGTTAGGCAACTTAAGACAAGGTATTCTTTTAAACATCTTCCATACTCTGCCTGTCTTGCTAAAAATGTTAACAACTTCCAATGTCTAACAGATTATACATTAAGCTGCAGCAACTTTTGCCTCTAGTAGAGGTTTTATAAACTTCAACAGTTTCCAAATTTCAAAGTGGTAGCTACACGAAAAACCATAATTTAATACTTTTGTATCCTGTGACCTTGTCCAAAATGACCTTGGTATGGGGTCAAGACTTTTTTTTACCAGAGAATGGTCCATTAGCAGGAGCAAAAGGATCAGAAGGAACATCTGGCTCTACACGCGGAGTGTCTGGGAGGGATGCTGGTAGGATGCTCTCCGTAGACGGCAGGCGGTTGGTTTCCTGAATGGTCTGGAGTCCAAAACTTCCAAGTCTGTTGAAAATAGACCAAGAGTTTGAAAAGAATTCTAAATCTACAAATTGTTTTGATTTTCCTATAGCATTCTTCTTGCTCAAGGAATCTTGGAAAAATACCCAGATGTTCCTACTTAAAAACAAGAGGCCCATGGGCCACATCGCTCACCTGAGTAACTTGGGTGATGCAGATCTTTACCAGATTCCCCCTCTTGCTATACCTATCATGCCCAACAACCCCCTTCCCTTTTTTATTTTAAAACTTTAGAATCTACACTACCCAAAGATGCTTCCACATAAATTTCAGCTTTCCTGTCCCAGTGGTTCTTGAGAAGAAGATTTTTAAAGATTTGTTAAGGTCTTCCGTCTTCACGGAAGACCTTATAGTGATTCTATTGTTTCTTATTATTATTCTTATTTTTTTGACTTTCTAATTTTGTGCACGCGATTTCTCAAAGACTACTGGATGAAATTACATGAAATTTTCAGGACAGATGTGTTGTTAAATGAATTTATTATATCCGAGAGAAAATTTGGAAAATCACTTCCGGTGCCAAGTTATGGACAATTTTCTGAAATTAAAATGACATTTTGTCCACGATTAAACTCAAAAATGGTAAAAGATATCAACATGAAACTTTCAGGGATTATAGATCATGATTTTTACCATCCAGGACGCGACTTTTCGTTCGTCGTCAGTACTTCCCGTTGTTAGGAGAAGCGAATTGAAAAAATCGTATTTTCTAACTTTTTTGTTTTTCATTATTTTTTTATTTATTTTTGGAATATTAATAGAGACCCTTCTATTGATACTTACTATATAAGTTGTCTGAATATTGGTTAATCTGAACTCTAGATATTAATATTTGAAAATCTGAAGCGGGTCCAAGATGGCGTCTGCCTCTGTCAACTCCGCCATTTCGCGAGTAGGGGTTTATGGAGGCAGCTGAGCGTTTGATTAAACCATTCTTGCATAAGGATACATGAAATGTAGAAAACTACTTGGACTTTCACGTAGTAGTACGTTGTAATTATGTGTCAATCCTAAAACTTAATTTCCGTTTCACTGCTTTAGTTTAACTGGGCTAGATACGATATGTAATGTGTACAATGTGTTAAATATACCTTCTTAACGTCGAAATAAAATAAAGGCGATAAGAACGTTTTATTTATTTAATTTCATTGAAGCTATCACACCTATTTAATAGATCAGTCCAAAGAAAAGTCGCGAATATTTACTCGTGGTGTTTGGCACGAAATTATCAATAGTGGCCCGCCTTTTATAATTCTTAGACAGGCGTACTGTTGCAAATGTATACACAAGTATATTTAGAGCAGTAGCTTAATGGTTTGTGTGTTAATAGATTACGTAGTAATTAGGTTACAATTCTGTGTCAAACTAAAGATTTATTCCAGGGTCTTCTCAAACGTCTTCTGTAACTGGTTTTAATTGGTTGTCAAAGTAAAAAAAGAAAATAATAAATGTGCAAATGAGAGATACCTATTATCATTTGTTTTGCAAGATGGAAAAACAGATCTTAAATCA